>NC_086451.1:198806590-198924090 GCF_028390025.1 Pseudophryne corroboree
GTACAGTCGTGTTACTTTACATCCACGCTGGGTACTTAGCACTTTGGGAAGGCTACTCCGTAAGACTTGTGGAAGAGAATAGTATGAAGTTCCAGGTATTTTTAATAGTCATCCTTTGTGGAAAAGAACAGGTACCAGCAACATTGCAAACAAACAGGTTACATCGGCCTTTGTCCCAAATGCAATCCTCCAGCGGTTGAGAAACTACACATCCCAGCATGCCCTGACACAGCATAAGCATTGCTGTGTCAGGGCATGATTTGAGATGCAGTTTTGCAAAAGCAGGAGGGCCGCAGTTTTGTACATGCCTGGGTTACTTGGACAAGAGGGAGTTTTGGGCAATGCATCTCACCTGAGTGGTGTCTCTTCAACATGGCGGAGGTCCGTGTCCACATCACAAGTAGGCCAACCATAGTAGAGCTGGGGTACTGTCGTGTCACTTTACATCCACGCTGGGTACTTAGCACTTTGGGAAGGCTACTCCGTAAGACCTGTGGAAGAGAATAGTATGAAGTTCCAGGTATTTGTAATAGTGTCATCCTTTGTGGAAAAGAACAGGTACCAGCAACATTGCAAACAAACAGGTTACATTGGCCTTTGTCCCAAATGCAATCCTCCAGCGGTTGAGAAACTACACATCCCAGCATGCCCTGACACAGCGTAAGCATTGCTGTGTCAGTGCATGATTTGAGATGCAGTTTTGCAAAAGCAGGAGGGCCGCAGTTTGGACATGCCTTGGTTAATTGGACAAGAGGGAGTTTTGGGCAATACATCTCACCTGAGTGGAGTCTCTGCAACATGGCGGAGGTCCGGGTCCACATCACAAGTAGGCCGACAATGGTACAGCTGGGGTACTGTCGTGTTACTTTACACCCACGCTGGGTACTTAGCACTTTGGGAAGGCTACTCCGTAAGATTTGTGGAAGAGAATAGTATGAAGTTCCAGGTATTTTTAATAGTCATCCTTTGTGGAAAAGAACAGGTACCAGCAACATTGCAAACAAACAGGTTACATCGGCCTTTGTCCCAAATGCAATCCTCCAGCAGATGAAAAACTACACATTCCAGCATGCCCTGACACAGCGTAAGCATTGCTGTGTCAGGGCATGATTTGAGATGCAGTTTTGCAAAAGCAGGAGTGCTGCAGTTTGGACATGCCTGGATTACGTGGACAAGAGGGAGTTTTGGGCAATACATCTCACCTGAGTGGTGTCTCTGCAACAAGGCGGAGGTCCGGGTCCACATCTCAAGTAGGCCGACAATGGTACAGCTGGGGTACTGTCTTGTTACTTTACATCCACGCTGGGTACTTAGCACTTTGGGAAGGCTACTCTGTAAGACTTGTGGAAGAGAATAGTATGAAGTTCCAGGTATTTGCAATAGTGTCATCCTTTGTGGAAAAGAACAGGTACCAGCAACATTGCAAACAAACAAGTTACATCGGCCTTTGTCCCAAATGGATTCCTCCAGCGGATGAGAAACTACACATCCCAGCATGCCCTTACACAGCGTAAGCATTGCTGTGTCAGGGCATGATTTGAGATGCAGTTTTGCAAAAGCAGGAGGGCCGCAGTTTGGACATGCCTGGGTTACTTGGACAAGAGGGAGTTTTGGGCAATACATCTCACCTGAGTAGTGTCTCTGCAACATGACGGAGGTCCGTGTCCACATCACAAGTAGGCCAACCATAGTAGAGCTGGGGTACTGTCTTGTCACTTTACATCCACGCTTGGTACTTAGCACTTTGGGAAGGCTACTCCGTAAGACCTGTGGAAGAGAATAGTATGAAGTTCCAGGTATTTGTAATAGTGTCATCCTTTGTGGAAAAGAACAGGTACCAGCAACATTGCAAACAAACAGGTTACATTGGCCTTTGTCCCAAATGCAATCCTCCAGTGGTTGAGAAACTACACATCCCAGCATGCCCTGACACAGTAAGCATTGCTGTGTCAGGGCATGATTTGAGATGCAGTTTTGCAAAAGCAGGAGGGCTGCAGTTTGGACATGCCTGGGTTACGTGGACAAGAGGGAGTGTTGGGCAATACATCTCACCTGAGTGGTGTCTCTGCAACATGGCGGAGGTCTGGGTCCACATCACAAGTACAGTAGGCCGACAATGGTACAGCTGGGGTACTGTCGTGTTACTTTACATCCACGCTGGGTACTTAGCACTTTGGGAAGGCTACTCCATAAGACCTGTGGAAGAGAATAGTATGAAGTTCCAGGTATTTGTAATAGTGTCATCCTTCGTGGAAAAGAACAGGTACCAGCAACATTGCAAACAAACAGGTTACATTGGCCTTTGTCCCAAATGCAATCCTCCAGCGGTTGAGAAACTACACATTCTAGCATGCCCTGACACACCGTAAGCATTGCTGTGTTAGGGCATGATTTGAGATGCAGTTTTGCAAAAGCAGGAGGGCCGCAGTTTGGACATGCCTGGGTTACTTGGACAAGAGGGAGTTTTGGGCAATACATCTCACCTGAGTAGTGTCTCTGCAACATGACGGAGGTCCGTGTCCACATCACAAGTAGGCCAACCATAGTAGAGCTGGGGTACTGTCTTGTCACTTTACATCCACGCTTGGTACTTAGCACTTTGGGAAGGCTACTCCGTAAGACCTGTGGAAGAGAATAGTATGAAGTTCCAGGTATTTGTAATAGTGTCATCCTTTGTGGAAAAGAACAGGTACCAGCAACATTGCAAACAAACAGGTTACATCAGCCTTTTTCCCAAATAGAATCCTCCAGCAGATGAGAAACTACACATTCCAGCATGCCCTGACACAGCGTAAGCATTGCTGTGTCAGGGCATGGTTTGAGATGCAGTTTTGCAAAAGCAGGAGGGCTGCAGTTTGGACATGCCTGGTTTACTTGGACAAGAGGGAGTTTTGGGCAATACATCTCACCTGAGTGGTGTCTCTGCAACATGGCGGAGGTCCGGGTCCACATCTCAAGTAGGCCGACCATGGTACAGCTGGGGTACTGTCGTGTTACTTTACATCCACGCTGGGTACTTAGCACTATGGGAAGGCTACTCCGTAAGACTTGCGGATAAGAATAGTATGAAGTTCCAGGTATTTTTAATAGTCATCCTTCATGGAAAAGAACAGGTACCAGCAACATTGCAAACAAACAGGTTACATCAGACTTTGTCCCAAATGCAATCCTCCAGCGGTTGAGAAACTACACATCCCAGCATGCCTTGACACAGCATAAGCATTGCTTTGTCAGGGCATGATTTCAGATGCAGTTTTGCAAAAGCAGGAGGGCCGCAGTTTGGACATGCCTGGGTTACTTGGACAAGAGGGAGTTTTGGGCAATACATCTCACCTGAGTGGTGTCTCTGCAACATGGCGGAGGTCCGGGTCCACATCACAAGCAGGCCAACCATGGTAGAGCTGGGGTACTGTCGTGTCACTTTACATCCACGCTGGGTACTTAGCACTTTGGGAAGGCTACTCCATAAGACTTGTGGAAGAGAATAGTATGAAGTTCCAGGTATTTTTAATAGTCATCCTTCATGGAACGAACAGGTACCAGCAACATTGCAAACAAACAGGTTACATCGGCCTTTGTCCCAAATGCAATCCTCCAGCGGTTGAGAAACTACACATCCCAGCATGCCCAGACACAGCGTAAGCATTGCTGTGTCAGGGCATGATTTGAGATGCAGTTTTGCAAAAGCAGGAGGGCCGCAGTTTGGACATGCCTGGGTTACTTGGACAAGAGGGAGTGTTGGGCAATACATCTCACCTGAGTGGTGTCTCTGCAACATGGCGGAGGTCCGGGACTGCATCACAAGTAGGCCGACCATGGTACAGCTGGGGTACTGTCGTGTCACTTTACATCCACGCTGGATACTTAGCACTTTGGGAAGGCTACTCCGTAAGACTTGTAGAAGAGAATAGTATGAAGTTCTAGGTATATTTAATAGTCATCCTTTGTAGAAAAGAACAGGTACCAGCAACATTGCAAACAAACAGGTTACATCGGCCTTTGTCCCAAGTGGAATCCTCCAGCGGATGAGAAACTACACATCCCAGCATGCCCTTACACAGCGTAAGCATTGCTGTGTCAGGGCATGATTTGAGATGCAGTTTTGCAAAATCAGGAGGGCCGCAGTTTGGACACGCCTGGGTTACTTGGACAAGAGGGAGTTTTGGGCAATACATCTCACCTGAGTGGTTTCTCAGCAACATGGCGGAGGTCCGGGTCCACATTACAAGTATGCCGACCATGGTAGAGCTGGGGTACTGTCGTGTCACTTTACATCGACGCTGGGTACTTAGCACTTTGGGAAGGCTACTCCATAAGACTTGTGGAATAGAATAGTATGAAGTTCCAGGTATTTGTAATAGAGTCATCCGTCATGGAAAAGAACAGGTACCAGCAACATTGCAAACAAACAAGTTACATCGGCCTTTGTCCCAAATGGATTCCTCCAGCGGATGAGAAACTACACATCCCAGCATGCCCTTACACAGCGTAAGAATTGCTGTGTCAGGGCATGATTTGAGATGCAGTTTTGCAAAAGCAGGAGGGACGCAGTTTGGACATGCCTGGGTTACTTGGACAAGAGGGAGTTTTGGGCAATACATCTCACCTGAGTGGTGTCTCTGCAACATGACGGAGGTCCGTGTCCACATCACAAGTAGGCCAACCATAGTAGAGCTGGGGTACTGTCATGTCACTTTACATCCACGCTTGGTACTTAGCACTTTGGGAAGGCTACTCCGTAAGACCTGTGGAAGAGAATAGTATGAAGTTCCAGGTATTTGTAATAGTGTCATCCTTTGTGGAAAAGAACAGGTACCAGCAACATTGCAAACAAACAGGTTACATCAGCCTTTTTCCCAAATAGAATCCTCCAGCAGATGAGAAACTACACATTCCAGCATGCCCTGACACAGCGTAAGCATTGCTGTGTCAGGGCATGGTTTGAGATGCAGTTTTGCAAAAGCAGGAGGGCTGCAGTTTGGACATGCCTGATTTACTTGGACAAGAGAGAGTTTTGGGCAATGCATCTCACCTGAGTGGAGTCTCTGCAACATGGCGGAGGTCTGGGTACACATCTCAAGTAGGCCGACAATGGTACAGCTGGGGTACTGTCTTGTTACTTTACATCCACGCTGGGTACTTAGCACTTTGGGAAGGCTACTCCGTAAGACCTGTGGAAGAGAATAGTATGAAGTTCCAGGTATTTGTAATAGAGTCATCCTTTGTGGAAAAGAACCGGTACCAGCAACATTGCAAACAAACAGGTTACATTAGCCTTTGTCCCAAATGCAATCATCCAGCGGTTGAGATACTACACATTCCAGCATGCCCTGACACAGCATAAGCATTGCTGTGTCAGGGCATGATTTGAGATGCAGTTTTGCAAAAGCGGGAGGGCCGCAGTTTGGACATGCCCGGGTTACTTGGACAAGAGGGAGTTTTGGGCAATACATCTCACCTGAGTGGTGTCTCTGCAACATGGCGGAGGTCCGGGTCCACATCACAAGTAGGCCGACCATGGTAGAGCTGGATTACGGTCGTGTCACTTTACATCCACGCTGGGTACTTAGCACTTTGGGAAAGCTACTCCGTAAGACTTGTGGAAGAAAATAGTATGAAGTTCCAGGTATTTTTAATAGAGATGAGCGCCTGAAATTTTTCGGGTTTTGTGTTTTGGTTTTGGGTTCGGTTCCGCGGCCGTGTTTTGGGTTCGAACGCGTTTTGGCAAAACCTCACCGAATTTTTTTTGTCGGATTCGGGTGTGTTTTGGATTCGGGTGTTTTTTTCAAAAAACACTAAAAAACAGCTTAAATCATAGAATTTGGGGGTCATTTTGATCCCAAAGTATTATTAACCTCAAAAACCATAATTTACACTCATTTTCAGTCTATTCTGAATACCTCACACCTCACAATATTATTTTTAGTCCTAAAATTTGCACCGAGGTCGCTGTGTGAGTAAGATAAGCGACCCTAGTGGCCGACACAAACACCGGGCCCATCTAGGAGTGGCACTGCAGTGTCACGCAGGATGTCCCTTCCAAAAAACCCTCCCCAAACAGCACATGATGCAAAGAAAAAAAGAGGCGCAATGAGGTAGCTGTGTGAGTAAGATTAGCGACCCTAGTGGCCGACACAAACACCGGGCCCATCTAGGAGTGGCACTGCAGTGTCACGCAGGATGTCCCTTCCAAAAAACCCTCCCCAAACAGCACATGACGCAAAGAAAAAAAGAGGCGCAATGAGGTAGCTGACTGTGTGAGTAAGATTAGCGACCCTAGTGGCCGACACAAACACCGGGCCCATCTAGGAGTGGCACTGCAGTGTCACGCAGGATGTCCCTTCCAAAAAACCCTCCCCAATCAGCACATGATGCAAAGAAAAAGAAAAGAAAAAAGAGGTGCAAGATGGAATTGTCCTTGGGCCCTCCCACCCACCCTTATGTTGTATAAACAAAACAGGACATGCACACTTTAACCAACCCATCATTTCAGTGACAGGGTCTGCCACACGACTGTGACTGATATGACGGGTTGGTTTGGACCCCCCCCAAAAAAGAAGCAATTAATCTCTCCTTGCACAAACTGGCTCTACAGAGGCAAGATGTCCACCTCATCTTCACCCTCCGATATATCACCGCGTACATCCCCCTCCTCACAGATTATCAATTCGTCCCCACTGGAATCCACCATCTCAGCTCCCTGTGTACTTTGTGGAGGCAATTGCTGCTGGTCAATGTCTCCGCGGAGGAATTGATTATAATTCATTTTAATGAACATCATCTTCTCCACATTTTCTGGATGTAACCTCGTACGCCGATTGCTGACAAGGTGAGCGGCGGCACTAAACACTCTTTCGGAGTACACACTTGTGGGAGGGCAACTTAGGTAGAATAAAGCCAGTTTGTGCAAGGGCCTCCAAATTGCCTCTTTTTCCTGCCAGTATAAGTACGGACTGTGTGACGTGCCTACTTGGATGCGGTCACTCATATAATCCTCCACCATTCTATCAATGTTGAGAGAATCATATGCAGTGACAGTAGACGACATGTCCGTAATCGTTGTCAGGTCCTTCAGTCCGGACCAGATGTCAGCATCAGCAGTCGCTCCAGACTGCCCTGCATCACCGCCAGCGGGTGGGCTCGGAATTCTGAGCCTTTTCCTCGCACCCCCAGTTGCGGGAGAATGTGAAGGAGGAGATGTTGACAGGTCGCGTTCCGCTTAACTTGACAATTTTGTCACCAGCAGGTCTTTCAACCCCAGCAGACCTGTGTCTGCCGGAAAGAGAGATCCAAGGTAGGCTTTAAATCTAGGATCGAGCACGGTGGCCAAAATGTAGTGCTCTGATTTCAACAGATTGACCACCCGTGAATCCTTGTTAAGCGAATTAAGGGCTGCATCCACAAGTCCCACATGCCTAGCGGAATCGCTCCCTTTTAGCTCCTTCTTCAATGCCTCCAGCTTCTTCTGCAAAAGCCTGATGAGGGGAATGACCTGACTCAGGCTGGCAGTGTCTGAACTGACTTCACGTGTGGCAAGTTCAAAGGGCATCAGAACCTTGCACAACGTTGAAATCATTCTCCACTGCACTTGAGACAGGTGCATTCCACCTACTATATCGTGCTCAATTGTATAGGCTTGAATGTCCTTTTGCTGCTCCTCCAACCTCTGAAGCATATAGAGGGTTGAATTCCACCTCGTTACCACTTCTTGCTTCAGATGATGGCAGGGCAGGTTCAGTAGTTTTTGGTGGTGCTCCAGTCTTCTGTACGTGGTGCCTGTACGCCGAAAGTGTCCCGCAATTTTTCTGGCCACCGACAGCATCTCTTGCACGCCCCTGTCGTTTTTTAAAAAATTCTGCACCACCAAATTCAAGGTATGTGCAAAACATGGGACGTGCTGGAATTTGCCCATATTTAATGCACACACAATATTGCTGGCGTTGTCCGATGCCACAAATCCACAGGAGAGTCCAATTGGGGTAAGCCATTCCGCGATGATCTTCCTCAGTTGCCGTAAGAGGTTTTCAGCTGTGTGCGTATTCTGGAAAGCGGTGATACAAAGCGTAGCCTGCCTAGGAAAGAGTTGGCGTTTGCGAGATGCTGCTACTGGTGCCGCCGCTGCTGTTCTTGCGGCGGGAGTCCATACATCTACCCAGTGGGCTGTCACAGTCATATAGTCCTGACCCTGCCCTGCTCCACTTGTCCACATGTCCGTGGTTAAGTGGACATTGGGTACAACTGCATTTTTTAGGACACTGGTGAGTCTTTTTCTGACGTCCGTGTACATTCTCGGTATCGCCTGCCTAGAGAAGTGGAACCTAGATGGTATTTGGTAACGGGGGCACACTGCCTCAATAAATTGTCTAGTTCCCTGTGAACTAACGGCGGATACCGGACGCACGTCTAACACCAACATAGTTGTCAAGGACTCAGTTATCCGCTTTGCAGTAGGATGACTGCTGTGATATTTCATCTTCCTCGCAAAGGACTGTTGAACAGTCAATTGCTTACTGGAAGTAGTACAAGTGGGCTTACGACTTCCCCTCTGGGATGACCATCGACTCCCAGCGGCAACAACAGCAGCGCCAGCAGCAGTAGGCGTTACACGCAAGGATGCATCGGAGGAATCCCAGGCAGGAGAGGACTCGTCAGAATTGCCAGTGACATGGCCTGCGGGACTATTGGCATTCCTGGGGAAGGAGGAAATTGACACTGAGGGAGTTGGTGGGGTGGTTTGCGTGAGCTTGGTTACAAGAGGAAGGGATTTACTGGTCAGTGGACTGCTTCCGCTGTCACCCAAAGTTTTTGAACTTGTCACTGACTTATTATGAATGCGCTGCAGGTGACGTATAAGGGAGGATGTTCCGAGGTGGTTAACGTCCTTACCCCTACTTATTACAGCTTGACAAAGGGAACACACGGCTTGACACCTGTTGTCCGCATTTCTGGTGAAATACCTCCACACCGAAGAGCTGATTTTTTTGGTATTTTCACCTGGCATGTCAACGGCCATATTCCTCCCACGGACAACAGGTGTCTCCCCGGGTGCCTGACTTAAACAAACCACCTCACCATCAGAATCCTCCTGGTCAATTTCCTCCCCAGCGCCAGCAACACCCATATCCTCCTCATCCTGGTGTACTTCAACACTGACATCTTCAATCTGACTATCAGGAACTGGACTGCGGGTGCTCCTTCCAGCACTTGCAGGGGGCGTGCAAATGGTGGAAGGTGCATGCTCTTCACGTCCAGTGTTGGGAAGGTCAGGCATCGCAACCGACACAATTGGACTCTCCTTGTGGATTTGGGATTTCGAAGAATGCACAGTTCTTTGCTGTGCTGCTTTTGCCAGCTTGAGTCTTTTCATTTTTCTAGCGAGAGGCTGAGTGCTTCCATCCTCATGTGAAGCTGAACCACTAGCCATGAACATAGGCCAGGGCCTCAGCCGTTCCTTGCCACTCCGTGTGGTAAATGGCATATTGGCAAGTTTACGCTTCTCCTCCGACAATTTTATTTTAGGTTTTGGAGTCCTTTTTTTACTGATATTTGGTGTTTTGGATTTGACATGCTCTGTACTATGACATTGGGCATCGGCCTTGGCAGACGATGTTGCTGGCATTTCATCGTCTCGGCCATGACTAGTGGCAGCAGCTTCAGCACGAGGTGGAAGTGGATCTTGATCTTTCCCTAATTTTGGAACCTCAACATTTTTGTTCTCCATATTTTAATAGGCACAACTAAAAGGCACCTCAGGTAAACAATGGAGATGGATGGATTGGATACTAGTATACAATTATGGACGGGCTGCCGAGTGCCGACACAGAGGTAGCCACAGCCGTGAACTACCGCACTGTACTGTGTCTGCTGCTAATATAGACTGGTTGATAAAGAGATAGTATACTCGTAACTAGTATGTATGTATAAAGAAAGAAAAAAAAACCACGGTTAGGTGGTATATACAATTATGGACGGGCTGCCGAGTGCCGACACAGAGGTAGCCACAGCCGTGAACTACCGCACTGTACTGCGTCTGCTGCTAATATATAGACTGGTTGATAAAGAGATAGTATACTCGTAACTAGTATGTATGTATAAAGAAAGAAAAAAAACCCACGGTTAGGTGGTATATACAATTATGGACGGGCTGCCGAGTGCCGACACAGAGGTAGCCACAGCCGTGAACTACCGCACTGTACTGTGTCTGCTGCTAATATATAGACTGGTTGATAAAGAGATAGTATACTCGTAACTAGTATGTATGTATAAAGAAAGAAAAAAAAACCACGGTTAGGTGGTATATACAATTATGGACGGGCTGCCGAGTGCCGACACAGAGGTAGCCACAGCCGTGAACTACCGCACTGTACTGTGTCTGCTGCTAATATATAGACTGGTTGATAAAGAGATAGTATACTCGTAACTAGTATGTATGTATAAAGAAAGAAAAAAAAACCACGGTTAGGTGGTATATACAATTATGGACGGGCTGCCGAGTGCCGACACAGAGGTAGCCACAGCCGTGAACTACCGCACTGTACTGTGTCTGCTGCTAATATATAGACTGGTTGATAAAGAGATAGTATACTCGTAACTAGTATGTATGTATAAAGAAAGAAAAAAAAACCACGGTTAGGTGGTATATACAATTATGGACGGGCTGCCGAGTGCCGACACAGAGGTAGCCACAGCCGTGAACTACCGCACTGTACTGTGTCTGCTGCTAATATAGACTGGTTGATAAAGAGATAGTATACTCGTAACTAGTATGTATGTATAAAGAAAGAAAAAAAAACCACGGTTAGGTGGTATATACAATTATGGACGGGCTGCCGAGTGCCGACACAGAGGTAGCCACAGCCGTGAACTACCGCACTGTACTGTGTCTGCTGCTAATATAGACTGGTTGATAAAGAGATAGTATACTACTAATATTATATATACTGGTGGTCAGGTCACTGGTCACTAGTCACACTGGCAGTGGCACTCCTGCAGCAAAAGTGTGCACTGTTTAATTTTAATATAATATTATGTACTCCTGGCTCCTGCTATAACCTATAACTGGCACTGCAGTAGTGCTCCCCAGTCTCCCCCACAATTATAAGCTGTGTGAGCTGAGCAGTCAGACAGATATATAATATATATAGATGATGCAGCACACTGGCCTGAGCCTGAGCAGTGCACACAGATATGGTATGTGACTGACTGAGTCACTGTGTGTATCGCTTTTTTCAGGCAGAGAACGGATATATTAAATAAACTGCACTGTGTGTCTGTCTGGTGGTCACTCACTATATAATATATTATGTACTCCTGGCTCCTGCTATAACCTATAACTGGCACTGCAGTA
Organism: Pseudophryne corroboree; assembly: GCF_028390025.1. Lineage (NCBI taxonomy): Eukaryota > Metazoa > Chordata > Amphibia > Anura > Myobatrachidae > Pseudophryne > Pseudophryne corroboree. The sequence goes on from NC_086451.1 coordinate 198,817,938, forward strand.
GTGCTCCCCAGTCTCCCCCACAATTATAAGCTGTGTGAGCTGAGCAGTCAGACAGATATATATAATATTATATATAGATAATAGATGATGCAGCACACTGGCCTGAGCCTGAGCAGTGCACACAGATATGGTATGTGACTGAGTCACTGTGTGCTGTGTATCGCTTTTTTCAGGCAGAGAACGGATTATAAATAAAACTGGTGGTCACTATCAGCAAAACTCTGCACTGTACTGAGTACTCCTAATGCTCCCCAAAATTAGTAAATCAAGTGTCTCTCTAATCTATTCTAAACGGAGAGGACGCCAGCCACGTCCTCTCCCTATCAATCTCAATGCACGTGTGAAAATGGCGGCGACGCGCGGCTCCTTATATAGAATCCGAGTCTCGCGATAGAATCCGAGCCTCGCGAGAATCCGACAGCGTCATGATGACGTTCGGGCGCGCTCGGGTTAACCGAGCAAGGCGGGAAGATCCGAGTCGCTCGGACCCGTGAAAAAAAACATGAAGTTCTGGCGGGTTCGGATTCAGAGAAACCGAACCCGCTCATCTCTAATTTTTAATAGTCATCCTTTGTGGAAAAGAACAGGTACCACCAACATTGCAAACAAACAGGTTACATCGGCTTTTGTCCCAAATGCAATCCTCCAACGGTTGAGAAACTACACATCCCAGCATGCCCTGACAGAGCATAAGCATTGCTGTGTCAGGGCATGATTTGAGATGCAGTTTTGCAAAAGCAGGAGGGCCGCAGTTTGGACATGCCTGGGTTTCTTGGACAAGAGGGAGTTTTGGGCAATACATCTCACCTGAGTGGTGTCTCTGCAACATGGCGGAGGTCCGGGTCCACATCACAAGTAGGCCGACCATAGTAGAGCTGGCGTACTGTCGTGTCACTTTACATCCATGCTGGGTACTTAGCACTTTGGGAAAGCTACTCCGTAAGACCTGTGGAAGAGAATAGTATGAAGTTCCAGGTATTTGTAATAGAGTCATCCTTCATGGAAAAGAACAGGTACCAGCAACATTGCAAACAAACAGGTTACCTCAGACTTTGTCCCAAATGGAATCCTCGAGCGGTTGAGAAACTACACATCCCAGCATGCCCTGACAGAGCATAAGCATTGCTTTGTCAAGGCATGATTTGAGATGCAGTTTTGCAAAAGCAGGAGGGCTGCAGTTTGGACATGCCCGGGTTACTTGGACAAGAGGGAGTTTTGGGCAATACATCTCACCTGAGTGGTGTCTCTGCAACATGGCGGAGGTCCGGGTCCACATCACAAGTAGGCCGACCATGGTAGAGCTGGATTACGGTCGTGTCACATTACATCCACGTTGGGTACTTTGCACTTTGGGAAGGCTTCTCCATAAGACCTGTGGAAGAGAATAGTATGAAGTTTCAGGTATTTGTAATAGTGTCATCCTTCGTGGAAAAGAACAGGTACCAGCAACATTGCAAACAAACAGGTTACATTGGCCTTTGTCCCAAATGCAATCCTCCAGCGGTTGAGAAACTACACATTCCAGCATGCCCTGACACAGCGTAAGCATTGCTGTGTTAGGGCATGATTTGAGATGCAGTTTTGCAAAAGCAGGAGGGCCGCAGTTTGGACATGCCTTGGTTAATTGGACAAGAGGGAGTCATGGGCAATACATCTCACCTGAGTGGTGTCTCTGCAACATGGTCAGAGGTCCGGGTCCACATCACAAGTAGGCCGACCATGGTAGAGCTGGGGTACTGTCATGTCACTTTACATCCACGCTGGGCACTTAGCACTTTGGGAAGGCTACTCCATAAGACTTGTGGAAGAGAATAGTATGAAGTTCCAGGTATTTTTAATAGTAATCCTTCGTGGAAAAGAATAGGTACCAGCAACATTGCAAACAAACAGGTTACATCGGCCTTTGTCCCAAAAAGAATCCTCCAGCAGATGAGAAACTACACATTTCAGCATGCCCTGACACAGCATAAGCATTGCTGTGTCAGGGCATGATTTGAGATGCAGTTTTGCAAAAGCAGGAGGGCTGCAGTTTGGACATGCCTGGGTTACGTGGACAAGAGGGAGTTTTGGGCAATACATCTCACCTGAGTGGTGTCTCTGCAACATGGCGGAGGTCCGGGTCCACATCTCAAGTAGGCCAACCATGGTACAGATGGGGTACTGTCGTGTTACTTTACATCCACGCTGGGTACTTAGCACTATGGGAAGGCTACTCCGTAAGACTTGCGGAAAAGAATAGTATGAAGTTCCAGGTATTTGTAATAGAGTAATCCGTCGTGGAAAAGAACAGGTACCAGCAACATTGCAAACAAACAGGTTACATCAGCCTTTTTCCCAAATAGAATCCTTCAGCAGTTGAGAAACTACACATTCCAGCATGCCCTGACACAGCGTAAGAATTGCTGTGTCAGGGCATGATTTGAGATGCAGTTTTGCAAAAGCAGGAGGGCCGCAGTTTGGACATGCCTGGGTTACTTGGACAAGAGGGAGTTTTGGGCAATACATCTCACCTGAGTGGTGTCTCTGCAACATGACGGAGGTCCGTGTCCACATCACAAGTAGGCCAACCATAGTAGAGCTGGGGTACTGTCATGTCACTTTACATCCACGCTGGGTATTTAGTACTTTGGGAAGGCTACTCCGTAAGAACTGTGGAAGAGAATAGTATGAAGATCCAGGTATTTGTAATAGTGTCATCCTTAGTGGAAAAGAACAGGTACCAGCAACATTGCAAACAAACAGGTTACATGAGCCTTTTTCCCAAATAGAATCCTCCAGCAGATGAGAAACTACACATTCCAGCATGCCCTGACACAGCGTAAGCATTGCTGTGTCAGGGCATGGTTTGAGATGCAGTTTTGCAAAAGCAGGAGGGCTGCAGTTTGGACATGCCTGGTTTACTTGGACAAGAGGGAGTTTTGGGCAATACATCTCACCTGAGTGGAGTCTCTGCAACATGGCGGAGGTCTGGGTACACATCTCAAGTAGGCCGACAATAGTACAGCTGGGGTACTGTCTTGTTACTTTACATCCACGCTGGGTACTTAGCACTTTGGGAAGGCTACTCCGTAAGACCTGTGGAAGAGAATAGTATGAAGTTCCAGGTATTTGTAATAGTGTCATCCTTTGTGGAAAAGAACAGGTACCAGCAACATTGCAAACAAACAGGTTACATTGGCCTTTGTCCCAAATGCAATCCTCCAGTGGTTGAGAAACTACACATCCCAGCATGCCCTGACACAGTAAGCATTGCTGTGTCAGGGCATGATTTGAGATGCAGTTTTGCAAAAGCAGGAGGGCTGCAGTTTGGACATGCCTGGTTTACTTGGACAAGAGGGAGTTTTGGGCAATACATCTCACCTGAGTGGAGTCTATGCAACATGGCGGAGGTCTGGGTACACATCTCAAGTAGGCCGACAATGGTACAGCTGGGGTACTGTCTTGTTACTTTACATCCACGCTGGGTACTTAGCACTTTGGGAAGGCTACTCCGTAAGACTTGTGGAAGAGAATAGTATGAAGTTCCAGGTATTTTTAATAGTCATCCTTTGTGGAAAAGAACAGGTGCCAGCAACATTGCAAACAAACAAGTTACATCGGCCTTTGTCCCAAATGATTCCTCCAGCAAATGAGAAACTACACATTCCACCATGCCCTGACACAGCGTAAGCATTGCTGTGTCAGGGCATGATTTGAGATGCAGTTTTGCAAAAGCAGGAGGGTCGCAGTTTGGACATGCCTGGGTTACGTGGACAAGAGGGAGTGTTGGGCAATACATCTCACCTGAGTGGTGTCTCTGCAACATGGCGGAGGTCTGGGTCCACATCACAAGTAGGCCGACAATGGTACAGCTGGGGTACTGTCGTGTTACTTTACATCCACGCTGGGTACTTAGCACTTTGGGAAGGCTACTCCGTAAGACCTGTGGAAGAGAATAGTATGAAGTTCCAGGTATTTGTAATAGAGTCATCCTTCATGGAAAAGAACAGGTACCAGCAACATTGCAAACAAACAAGTTACCTCAGACTTTGTCCCAAATGGAATCCTCGAGCGGTTGAGAAACTACACATCCCAGCATGCCCTGACACAGCATAGGCATTGCTTTGTCAGGGCATGATTTGAGATGCAGTTTTGCAAAAGCAGGAGGGCTGCAGTTTGGACATGCCTGGTTTACTTGGACAAGAGGGAGTTTTGGGCAATACATCTCACCTGAGTGGTGTCTCTGCAACATGGTAGAGGTCCGGGTCCACATCACAAGTAGGCCGACAATGGTACAGCTGGGGTACTGTCGTGTTACTTTACATTAGAGATGAGCGCCTGAAATTTTTCGGGTTTTGTGTTTTGGTTTTGGGTTCGGTTCCGCGGCCGTGTTTTGGGTTCGAACGCGTTTTGGCAAAACCTCACCGAATTTTTTTTGTCGGATTCGGGTGTGTTTTGGATTCGGGTGTTTTTTTCAAAAAACACTAAAAAACAGCTTAAATCATAGAATTTGGGGGTCATTTTGATCCCAAAGTATTATTAACCTCAAAAACCATAATTTACACTCATTTTCAGTCTATTCTGAATACCTCACACCTCACAATATTATTTTTAGTCCTAAAATTTGCACCGAGGTCGCTGTGTGAGTAAGATAAGCGACCCTAGTGGCCGACACAAACACCGGGCCCATCTAGGAGTGGCACTGCAGTGTCACGCAGGATGTCCCTTCCAAAAAACCCTCCCCAAACAGCACATGACGCAAAGAAAAAAAGAGGCGCAATGAGGTAGCTGTGTGAGTAAGATTAGCGACCCTAGTGGCCGACACAAACACCGGGCCCATCTAGGAGTGGCACTGCAGTGTCACGCAGGATGGCCCTTCCAAAAAAACCTCCCCAAACAGCACATGACGCAAAGAAAAAAAGAGGCGCAATGAGGTAGCTGTGTGAGTAAGATTAGCGACCCTAGTGGCCGACACAAACACCGGGCCCATCTAGGAGTGGCACTGCAGTGTCACGCAGGATGTCCCTTCCAAAAAACCCTCCCCAAACAGCACATGACGCAAAGAAAAAAAGAGGCGCAATGAGGTAGCTGTGTGAGTAAGATTAGCGACCCTAGTGGCCGACACAAACACCGGGCCCATCTAGGAGTGGCACTGCAGTGTCACGCAGGATGGCCCTTCCAAAAAACCCTCCCCAAACAGCACATGACGCAAAGAAAAAAAGAGGCGCAATGAGGTAGCTGTGTGAGTAAGATTAGCGACCCTAGTGGCCGACACAAACACCGGGCCCATCTAGGAGTGGCACTGCAGTGTCACGCAGGATGTCCCTTCCAAAAAACCCTCCCCAAACAGCACATGACGCAAAGAAAAAAAGAGGCGCAATGAGGTAGCTGTGTGAGTAAGATTAGCGACCCTAGTGGCCGACACAAACACCGGGCCCATCTAGGAGTGGCACTGCAGTGTCACGCAGGATGTCCCTTCCAAAAATCCCTCCCCAAACAGCACATGACGCAAAGAAAAAAAGAGGCGCAATGAGGTAGCTGACTGTGTGAGTAAGATTAGCGACCCTAGTGGCCGACACAAACACCGGGCCCATCTAGGAGTGGCACTGCAGTGTCACGCAGGATGTCCCTTCCAAAAAACCCTCCCCAAACAGCACATGACGCAAAGAAAAAAAGAGGCGCAATGAGGTAGCTGTGTGAGTAAGATTAGCGACCCTAGTGGCCGACACAAACACCGGGCCCATCTAGGAGTGGCACTGCAGTGTCACGCAGGATGTCCCTTCCAAAAAACCCTCCCCAAACAGCACATGACGCAAAGAAAAAAAGAGGCGCAATGAGGTAGCTGTGTGAGTAAGATTAGCGACCCTAGTGGCCGACACAAACACCGGGCCCATCTAGGAGTGGCACTGCAGTGTCACGCAGGATGTCCCTTCCAAAAAACCCTCCCCAAACAGCACATGACGCAAAGAAAAAAAGAGGCGCAATGAGGTAGCTGACTGTGTGAGTAAGATTAGCGACCCTAGTGGCCGACACAAACACCGGGCCCATCTAGGAGTGGCACTGCAGTGTCACGCAGGATGTCCCTTCCAAAAAACCCTCCCCAATCAGCACATGATGCAAAGAAAAAGAAAAGAAAAAAGAGGTGCAAGATGGAATTGTCCTTGGGCCCTCCCACCCACCCTTATGTTGTATAAACAAAACAGGACATGCACACTTTAACCAACCCATCATTTCAGTGACAGGGTCTGCCACACGACTGTGACTGATATGACGGGTTGGTTTGGACCCCCCCAAAAAAGAAGCAATTAATCTCTCCTTGCACAAACTGGCTCTACAGAGGCAAGATGTCCACCTCATCTTCACCCTCCGATATATCACCGTGTACATCCCCCTCCTCACAGATTATCAATTCGTCCCCACTGAAATCCACCATCTCAGCTCCCTGTGTACTTTGTGGAGGCAATTGCTGCTGGTCAATGTCTCCGCGGAGGAATTGATTATAATTCATTTTAATGAACATCATCTTCTCCACATTTTCTGGATGTAACCTCGTACGCCGATTGCTGACAAGGTGAGCGGCGGCACTAAACACTCTTTCGGAGTACACACTTGTGGGAGGGCAACTTAGGTAGAATAAAGCCAGTTTGTGCAAGGGCCTCCAAATTGCCTCTTTTTCCTGCCAGTATAAGTACGGACTGTGTGACGTGCCTACTTGGATGCGGTCACTCATATAATCCTCCACCATTCTATCAATGTTGAGAGAATCATATGCAGTGACAGTAGACGACATGTCCGTAATCGTTGTCAGGTCCTTCAGTCCGGACCAGATGTCAGCATCAGCAGTCGCTCCAGACTGCCCTGCATCACCGCCAGCGGGTGGGCTCGGAATTCTGAGCCTTTTCCTCGCACCCCCAGTTGCGGGAGAATGTGAAGGAGGAGATGTTGACAGGTCGCGTTCCGCTTGACTTGACAATTTTGTCACCAGCAGGTCTTTCAACCCCAGCAGACCTGTGTCTGCCGGAAAGAGAGATCCAAGGTAGGCTTTAAATCTAGGATCGAGCACGGTGGCCAAAATGTAGTGCTCTGATTTCAACAGATTGACCACCCGTGAATCCTTGTTAAGCGAATTAAGGGCTGCATCCACAAGTCCCACATGCCTAGCGGAATCGCTCCCTTTTAGCTCCTTCTTCAATGCCTCCAGCTTCTTCTGCAAAAGCCTGATGAGGGGAATGACCTGACTCAGGCTGGCAGTGTCTGAACTGACTTCACGTGTGGCAAGTTCAAAGGGCATCAGAACCTTGCACAACGTTGAAATCATTCTCCACTGCACTTGAGACAGGTGCATTCCACCTCCTATATCGTGCTCAATTGTATAGGCTTGAATGGCCTGTTGCTGCTCCTCCAACCTCTGAAGCATATAGAGGGTTGAATTCCACCTCGTTACCACTTCTTGCTTCAGATGATGGCAGGGCAGGTTCAGTAGTTTTTGGTGGTGCTCCAGTCTTCTGTACGTGGTGCCTGTACGCCGAAAGTGTCCCGCAATTTTTCTGGCCACCGACAGCATCTCTTGCACGCCCCTGTCGTTTTTTAAAAAATTCTGCACCACCAAATTCAAGGTATGTGCAAAACATGGGACGTGCTGGAATTTGCCCATATTTAATGCACACACAATATTGCTGGCGTTGTCCGATGCCACAAATCCACAGGAGAGTCCAATTGGGGTAAGCCATTCCGCGATGATCTTCCTCAGTTGCCGTAAGAGGTTTTCAGCTGTGTGCGTATTCTGGAAAGCGGTGATACAAAGCGTAGCCTGCCTAGGAAAGAGTTGGCGTTTGCGAGATGCTGCTACTGGTGCCGCCGCTGCTGTTCTTGCGGCGGGAGTCCATACATCTACCCAGTGGGCTGTCACAGTCATATAGTCCTGACCCTGCCCTGCTCCACTTGTCCACATGTCCGTGGTTAAGTGGACATTGGGTACAACTGCATTTTTTAGGACACTGGTGAGTCTTTTTCTGACGTCCGTGTACATTCTCGGTATCGCCTGCCTAGAGAAGTGGAACCTAGATGGTATTTGGTAACGGGGGCACACTGCCTCAATAAATTGTCTAGTTCCCTGTGAACTAACGGCGGATACCGGACGCACGTCTAACACCAACATAGTTGTCAAGGCCTCAGTTATCCGCTTTGCAGTAGGATGACTGCTGTGATATTTCATCTTCCTCGCAAAGGACTGTTGAACAGTCAATTGCTTACTGGAAGTAGTACAAGTGGGCTTACGACTTCCCCTCTGGGATGACCATCGACTCCCAGCGGCAACAACAGCAGCGCCAGCAGCAGTAGGCGTTACACGCAAGGATGCATCAGAGGAATCCCAGGCAGGAGAGGACTCGTCAGAATTGCCAGTGACATGGCCTGCAGGACTATTGGCATTCCTGGGGAAGGAGGAAATTGACACTGAGGGAGTTGGTGGGGTGGTTTGCGTGAGCTTGGTTACAAGAGGAAGGGATTTACTGGTCAGTGGACTGCTTCCGCTGTCACCCAAAGTTTTTGAACTTGTCACTGACTTATTATGAATGCGCTGCAGGTGACGTATAAGGGAGGATGTTCCGAGGTGGTTAACGTCCTTACCCCTACTTATTACAGCTTGACAAAGGGAACACACGGCTTGACACCTGTTGTCCGCATTTCTGGTGAAATACCTCCACACCGAAGAGCTGATTTTTTTGGTATTTTCACCTGGCATGTCAACGGCCATATTCCTCCCACGGACAACAGGTGTCTCCCCGGGTGCCTGACTTAAACAAACCACCTCACCATCAGAATCCTCCTGGTCAATTTCCTCCCCAGCGCCAGCAACACCCATATCCTCCTCATCCTGGTGTACTTCAACACTGACATCTTCAATCTGACTATCAGGAACTGGACTGCGGGTGCTCCTTCCAGCACTTGCAGGGGGCGTGCAAATGGTGGAAGGCGCATGCTCTTCACGTCCAGTGTTGGGAAGGTCAGGCATCGCAACCGACACAATTGGACTCTCCTTGTGGATTTGGGATTTCGAAGAATGCACAGTTCTTTGCTGTGCTGCTTTTGCCAGCTTGAGTCTTTTAATTTTTCTAGCGAGAGGCTGAGTGCTTCCATCCTCATGTGAAGCTGAACCACTAGCCATGAACATAGGCCAGGGCCTCAGCCGTTCCTTGCCACTCCGTGTGGTAAATGGCATATTGGCAAGTTTACGCTTCTCCTCCGACAATTTTATTTTAGGTTTTGGAGTCCTTTTTTTACTGATATTTGGTGTTTTGGATTTGACATGCTCTGTACTATGACATTGGGCATCGGCCTTGGCAGACGACGTTGCTGGCATTTCATCGTCTCGGCCATGACTAGTGGCAGCAGCTTCAGCACGAGGTGGAAGTGGATCTTGATCTTTCCCTAATTTTGGAACCTCAACATTTTTGTTCTCCATATTTTAATAGGCACAACTAAAAGGCACCTCAGGTAAACAATGGAGATGGATGGATTGGATACTAGTATACAATTATGGACGGGCTGCCGAGTGCCGACACAGAGGTAGCCACAGCCGTGAACTACCGCACTGTACTGTGTCTGCTGCTAATATATAGACTGGTTGATAAAGAGATAGTATACTCGTAACTAGTATGTATGTATAAAGAAAGAAAAAAAAACCACGGTTAGGTGGTATATACAATTATGGACGGGCTGCCGAGTGCCGACACAGAGGTAGCCACAGCCGTGAACTACCGCACTGTACTGTGTCTGCTGCTAATATATAGACTGGTTGATAAAGAGATAGTATACTCGTAACTAGTATGTATGTATAAAGAAAGAAAAAAAAAACACGGTTAGGTGGTATATACAATTATGGACGGGATGCCGAGTGCCGACACAGAGGTAGCCACAGCCGTGAACTACCGCACTGTACTGTGTCTGCTGCTAATATATAGACTGGTTGATAAAGAGATAGTATACTCGTAACTAGTATGTATGTATAAAGAAAGAAAAAAAAACCACGGTTAGGTGGTATATACAATTATGGACGGGCTGCCGAGTGCCGACACAGAGGTAGCCACAGCCGTGAACTACCGCACTGTACTGTGTCTGCTGCTAATATAGACTGGTTGATAAAGAGATAGTATACTACTAATATTATATATACTGGTGGTCAGGTCACTGGTCACTAGTCACACTGGCAGTGGCACTCCTGCAGCAAAAGTGTGCACTGTTTAATTTTAATATAATATTATGTACTCCTGGCTCCTGCTATAACCTATAACTGGCACTGCAGTAGTGCTCCCCAGTCTCCCCCACAATTATAAGCTGTGTGAGCTGAGCAGTCAGACAGATATATAATATATATAGATGATGCAGCACACTGGCCTGAGCCTGAGCAGTGCACACAGATATGGTATGTGACTGACTGAGTATATTAAATAAACTGCACTGTGTGTCTGTCTGGTGGTCACTCACTATATAATATATTATGTACTCCTGGCTCCTGCTATAACCTATAACTGGCACTGCAGTAGTGCTCCCCAGTCTCCCCCACAATTATAAGCTGTGTGAGCTGAGCAGTCAGACAGATATATATAATATTATATATAGATAATAGATGATGCAGCACACTGGCCTGAGCCTGAGCAGTGCACACAGATATGGTATGTGACTGAGTCACTGTGTGCTGTGTATCGCTTTTTTCAGGCAGAGAACGGATTATAAAGTAAACTGCACTGTCCTCACTAGTAAACTCTCTCCACTCAGTCTCTACACTTCTACAGTAACAGTACTCCTCCTAGTCAGCTCCAGTAAATCTCTCTCAGTCTCTTATAATCTAAATGGAGAGGACGCCAGCCACGTCCTCTCCCTATCAATCTCAATGCACGTGTGAAAATGGCGGCGACGCGCGGCTCCTTATATAGAATCCGAGTCTCGCGATAGAATCCGAGCCTCGCGAGAATCCGACAGCGTCATGATGACGTTCGGGCGCGCTCGGGTTAACCGAGCAAGGCGGGAAGATCCGAGTCGCTCGGACCCGTGAAAAAAAACATGAAGTTCTGGCGGGTTCGGATTCAGAGAAACCGAACCCGCTCATCTCTACTTTACATCCACGTTGGGTACTTAGCACTTTGGGAAAGCTACTCCGTAAGACTTGTGGAAGAGAATAGTATGAAGTTCCAGGTATTTTTAATAGTCATCCTTTGTGGAAAAGAACAGGTACCACCAACATTGCAAACAAACAGGTTACATCGGCTTTTGTCCCAAATGCAATCCTCCAGCGGTTAAGAAACTACACATTCCAGCATGCCCTGACACAGCGTAAGCATTGCTGTGTTAGGGCATGATTTGAGATGCAGTTTTGCAAAAGCAGGAGGGCCGCAGTTTGGACATGCCTGGGTTTCTTGGACAAGAGGGAGTTTTGGGCAATACATCTGACCTGAGTGGTGTCTCTGCAACATGGCGGAGGTCCGGGTCCACATCACAAGTAGGCCGACCATAGTAGAGCTGGCGTACTGTCGTGTCACTTTACATCCATGCTGGGTACTTAGCACTTTGGGAAGGCTACTCCATAAGACCTGTGGAAGAGAATAGTATGAAGTTCCAGGTATTTGTAATAGTGTCATCCTTCGTGGAAAAGAACAGGTACCAGCAACATTGCAAACAAACAGGTTACATTGGCCTTTGTCCCAAATGCAATCCTCCAGCGGTTGAGAAACTACACATTCCAGCATGCCCTGACACAGCGTAAGCATTGCTGTGTTAGGGCATGATTTGAGATGCAGTTTTGCAAAAGCAGGAGGGCCGCAGTTTGGACATGCCTGGGTTACTTGGACAAGAGGGAGTTTTGGGCAATACATCTCACCTGAGTGGTGTCTCTGCAACATGACGGAGGTCCGTGTCCACATCACAAGTAGGCCAACCATAGTAGAGCTGGGGTACTGTCATGTCACTTTACATCCACGCTTGGCACTTAGCACTTTGGGAAGGCTACTCCGTAAGACCTGTGGAAGAGAATAGTATGAAGTTCCAGGTATTTGTAATAGTGTCATCCTTTGTGGAAAAGAACAGGTACCAGCAACATTGCAAACAAACAGGTTACATCAGCCTTTTTCCCAAATAGAATCCTCCAGCAGATGAGAAACTACACATTCCAGCATGCCCTGACACAGCGTAAGCATTGCTGTGTCAGGGCATGGTTTGAGATGCAGTTTTGCAAAAGCAGGAGGGCTGCAGTTTGGACATGCCTGGTTTACTTGGACAAGAGGGAGTTTTGGGCAATACATCTCACCTGAGTGGTGTCTCTGCAACATGGCGGAGGTCTGGGTACACATCTCAAGTAGGCCGACCATGGTAGAGCTGGATTACGGTCGTGTCACTTTACATCCACGCTGGGTTCTTTGCACTTTGGGAAGGCTACTCCATAAGACCTGTGGAAGAGAATAGTATGAAGTTCCAGGTATTTGTAATAGTGTCATCCTTCGTGGAAAAGAACAGGTACCAGCAACATTGCAAACAAACAGGTTACATTGGCCTTTGTCCCAAATGCAATCCTCCAGCGGTTGAGAAACTACACATTCCAGCATGCCCTGACACAGCGTAAGCATTGCTGTGTTAGGGCATGATTTGAGATGCAGTTTTGCAAAAGCAGGAGGGCCGCAGTTTGGACATGCCTGGGTTAATTGGACAAGAGGGAGTCATGGGCAATACATCTCACATGAGTGGGGATCAGTACTAAATGCCGCCGGTCGGAATCCCGGCGGTCGAAATCCCGACGCCGGAATCCCGACCACACAATCCCGACAGGGGTGGCGAGCGGAACGCAGCCCCTTGCGGGCTCGCTTCGCTCGCCACGCTGCGGGCACGGTGCCTCGCTACGCTCGGCACACTATTATATTCTCCCTCTATGGGTGTCGTAGACAACCACGGAGGGAGAATATGTCGGGATTGTGGCGGTCGGGATTCCGGCGTCGGTATTTCGACCGCCGGGATTCCGTCCGGCGGCATCTTGACCGCATCCCCCTGAGTGGTGTCTCTGCAATATGGCCAGAGGTCCGGGTCCACATCACAAGTAGGCCGACCATGGTAGAGCTGGGGTACTGTCGTGTCACTTTACATCCACGCTGGGCACTTAGCACTTTGGGAAGGCTACTCCATAAGACTTGTGGAAGAGAATAGTATGAAGTTCCAGGTATTTTTAATAGTAATCCTTCGTGGAAAAGAATAGGTACCAGCAACATTGCAAACAAACAGGTTACATCGGCCTTTGTCCCAAAAAGAATCCTCCAGCAGATAAGAAACTACACATTCCAGCATGCCCTGACACAGCATAAGCATTGCTGTGTCAGGGCATGATTTGAGATGCAGTTTTGCAAAAGCAGGAGGGCTGCAGTTTGGACATGCCTGGGTTACGTGGACAAGAGGGAGTTTTGGGCAATACATCTCACCTGAGTGGTGTCTCTGCAACATGGCGGAGGACCGGGTCCACATCTCAAGTAGGCCAACCATGGTACAGCTGGGGTACTGTCGTGTTACTTTACATCCACGCTGGGTACTTAGCACTATGGGAAGGCTACTCCGTAAGACTTGCGGAAAAGAATAGTATGAAGTTCCAGGTATTTGTAATAGAATCATCCGACGTGGAAAAGAACAGGTACCAGCAAGATTGCAAACAAACAGGTTACATCGGCCATTGTCCCAAATGGAATCCTCCAGCGGATAAGAAACTACACATTCCAGCATGCCCTGACACAGCATAAGCATTGCTGTGTCAGGGCATGATTTGAGATGCAGTTTTGCAAAAGCAGGAGGGCTGCAGTTTGGACATGCCTGGGTTACGTGGACAAGAGGGAGTTTTGGGCAATACATCTCACCTGAGTGGTGTCTCTGCAACATGGCGGAGGACCGGGTCCACATCTCAAGTAGGCCAACCATGGTACAGCTGGGGTACTGTCGTGTTACTTTACATCCACGCTGGGTACTTAGCACTATGGGAAGGCTACTCCGTAAGACTTGCGGAAAAGAATAGTATGAAGTTCCAGGTATTTGTAATAGAATCATCCGACGTGGAAAAGAACAGGTACCAGCAAGATTGCAAACAAACAGGTTACATCGGCCATTGTCCCAAATGGAATCCTCCAGCGGATAAGAAACTATACATCCCAGCATGCCCTGACACAGCGTAAGCATTGCTTTGTCAGGGCATGATTTGAGATGCAGTTTTGCAAAAGCAGGAGGGACGCAGTTTGGACATGCCTGGGTTACTTGGACAAGAGGGAGTTTTGGGCAATACATCTCACCTGAGTGGTTTCTCTGCAACATGGCGGAGGTCCGGGTCCACATCACAAGTAGGCCGACCATGGTACAGCTGGGGTACTGTCGTGTCACTTTACATCCACACTGGGCACTTAGCACTTTGGGAAAGCTACTCCATAAGACTTATGGAAGAGAATAGTATGAAGTTCCAGGTATTTTTATATAGTAATCCTTCGTGGAAAAGAACAGGTACCAGCAACATTGGAAACAAACAGGTTACATCGGCCTTTGTCCCAAATGGAATCCTCCAGCGGATGAGAAACTACACCTCCCAGCATGCCCTGACACAGCGTAAGCATTGCTGTATCAGGGCATGATTTGAGATGCAGTTTTGCAAAAGCAGGAGGGCTGCAGTTTGGACATGCCTGGTTTACTTGGACAAGAGTAGAGATGAGCGCCGGAAATTTTTCGGGTTTTGTGTTTTGGTTTTGGGTTCGGTTCCGCGGCCGTGTTTTGGGTTCGACCGCGTTTTGGCAAAACCTCACCGAATTTTTTTTGTCGGATTCGGGTGTGTTTTGGATTCGGGTGTTTTTTTCAAAAAACCCTAAAAAACAGCTTAAATCATAGAATTTGGGGGTCATTTTGATCCCAAAGTATTATTAACCTCAAAAACCATAATTTACACTCATTTTCAGTCTATTCTGAATACCTCACACCTCACAATATTATTTTTAGTCCTAAAATTTGCACCGAGGTCGCTGTGTGAGTAAGATAAGCGACCCTAGTGGCCGACACAAACACCGGGCCCATCTAGGAGTGGCACTGCAGTGTCACGCAGGATGTCCCTTCCAAAAAACCCTCCCCAAACAGCACATGACGCAAAGAAAAAAAGAGGCGCAATGAGGTAGCTGACTGTGTGAGTAAGATAAGCGACCCTAGTGGCCGACACAAACACCGGGCCCATCTAGGAGTGGCACTGCAGTGTCACGCAGGATGTCCCTTCCAAAAAACCCTCCCCAAACAGCACATGACGCAAAGAAAAAAAGAGGCGCAATGAGGTAGCTGACTGTGTGAGTAAGATAAAGCGACACAAGTGGCCGACACAAACACCGGGCCCATCTAGGAGTGGCACTGCAGTGTCACGCAGGATGGCCCTTCCAAAAAACCCTCCCCAAACAGCACATGACGCAAAGAAAAAAAGAGGCGCAATGAGGTAGCTGACTGTGTGAGTAAGATAAGCGACCCTAGTGGCCGACACAAACACCGGGCCCATCTAGGAGTGGCACTGCAGTGTCACGCAGGATGGCCCTTCCAAAAAACCCTCCCCAAACAGCACATGACGCAAAGAAAAAAAGAGGCGCAATGAGGTAGCTGACTGTGTGAGTAAGATAAGCGACCCTAGTGGCCGACACAAACACCGGGCCCATCTAGGAGTGGCACTGCAGTGTCACGCAGGATGGCCCTTCCAAAACACCCTCCCCAAACAGCACATGACGCAAAGAAAAATAAAAGAAAAAAGAGGTGCAAGATGGAATTGTCCTTGGGCCCTCCCACCCACCCTTATGTTGTATAAACAGGACATGCACACTTTAACCAACCCATCATTTCAGTGACAGGGTCTGCCACACGACTGTGACTGATATGACGGGTTGGTTTGGACCCCCCCCAAAAAAGAAGCAATTAATCTCTCCTTGCACAAACTGGCTCTACAGAGGCAAGATGTCCACCTCATCATCATCCTCCGATATATCACCGTGTACATCCCCCTCCTCACAGATTATCAATTCGTCCCCACTGGAATCCACCATCTCAGCTCCCTGTGTACTTTGTGGAGGCAATTGCTGCTGGTCAATGTCTCCGCGGAGGAATTGATTATAATTCATTTTAATGAACATCATCTTCTCCACATTTTCTGGATGTAACCTCGTACGCCGATTGCTGACAAGGTGAGCGGCGGCACTAAACACTCTTTCGGAGTACACACTTGTGGGAGGGCAACTTAGGTAGAATAAAGCCAGTTTGTGCAAGGGCCTCCAAATTGCCTCTTTTTCCTGCCAGTATAAGTACGGACTGTGTGACGTGCCTACTTGGATGCGGTCACTCATATAATCCTCCACCATTCTTTCAATGTTGAGAGAATCATATGCAGTGACAGTAGACGACATGTCCGTAATCGTTGTCAGGTCCTTCAGTCCGGACCAGATGTCAGCATCAGCAGTCGCTCCAGACTGCCCTGCATCACCGCCAGCGGGTGGGCTCGGAATTCTGAGCCTTTTCCTCGCACCCCCAGTTGCGGGAGAATGTGAAGGAGGAGATGTTGACAGGTCGCGTTCCGCTTGACTTGACAATTTTCTCACCAGCAGGTCTTTCAACCCCAGCAGACTTGTGTCTGCCGGAAAGAGAGATCCAAGGTAGGTTTTAAATCTAGGATCGAGCACGGTGGCCAAAATGTAGTGCTCTGATTTCAACAGATTGACCACCCGTGAATCCTTGTTAAGCGAATTAAGGGCTCCATCCACAAGTCCCACATGCCTAGCGGAATCGCTCCGTGTTAGCTCCTCTTTCAATGTCTCCAGCTTCTTCTGCAAAAGCCTGATGAGGGGAATGACCTGACTCAGGCTGGGAGTGTCTGAACTGACTTCACGTGTGGCAAGTTCAAAGGGCATCAGAACCTTGCACAACGTTGAAATCATTCTCCACTGCACTTGAGACAGGTGCATTCCACCTCCTATATCGTGCTCAATTGTATAGGCTTGAATGGCCTTTTGCTGCTCCTCCAACCTCTGAAGCATATAGAGGGTTGAATTCCACCTCGTTACCACTTCTTGCTTCAGATGATGGCAGGGCAGGTTCAGTAGTTTTTGGTGGTGCTCCAGTCTTCTGTACGTGGTGCCTGTACGCCGAAAGTGTCCCGCAATTCTTCTGGCCACCGACAGCATCTCTTGCACGCCCCTGTCGTTTTTTAAAAAATTCTGCACCACCAAATTCAAGGTATGTGCAAAACATGGGACGTGCTGGAATTTGCCCATATTTAATGCACACACAATATTGCTGGCGTTGTCCGATGCCACAAATCCACAGGAGAGTCCAATTGGGGTAAGCCATTCTGCGATGATCTTCCTCAGTTGCCGTAAGAGGTTTTTAGCTGTGTGCGTATTCTGGAAAGCGGTGATACAAAGCGTAGCCTGCCTAGGAAAGAGTTGGCGTTTGCGAGATGCTGCTACTGGTGCCGCCGCTGCTGTTCTTGCGGCGGGAGTCCATACATCTACCCAGTGGGCTGTCACAGTCATATAGTCCTGACCCTGCCCTGCTCCACTTGTCCACATGTCCGTGGTTAAGTGGACATTGGGTACAACTGCATTTTTTAGGACACTGGTGAGTCTTTTTCTGACGTCCGTGTACATTCTCGGTATCGCCTGCCTACAGAAGTGGAACCTAGATGGTATTTGGTAACGGGGGCACACTGCCTCAATAAATTGTCTAGTTCCCTGTGAACTAACGGCGGATACCGGACGCACGTCTAACACCAACATAGTTGTCAAGGCCTCAGTTATCCACTTTGCAGCAGGATGACTGCTGTGAGATTTCATCTTCCTCGCAAAGGACTGTTGGACAGTCAATTGCTTACTGGAAGTAGTACAAGTGGGCTTACGACTTCCCCTCTGGGATGACCATCGACTCCCAGCAGCAACAACAGCAGCGCCAGCAGCAGTAGGCGTTACACGCAAGGATGCATCGGAGGAATCCCAGGCAGGAGAGGACTCGTCAGAATTGCCAGTGACATGGCCTGCAGGACTATTGGCATTCCTGGGGAAGGAGGAAATTGACACTGAGGGAGTTGGTGGGGTGGTTTGCGTGAGCTTGGTTACAAGAGGAAGGGATTTACTGGTCAGTGGACTGCTTCCGCTGTCGCCCAAAGTTTTTGAACTTGTCACTGACTTATTATGAATGCGCTGCAGGTGACGTATAAGGGAGGATGTTCCGAGGTGGTTAACGTCCTTACCCCTACTTATTACAGCTTGACAAAGGGAACACACGGCTTGACAAATGTTGTCCGCATTTCTGGTGAAATACTTCCACACCGAAGAGCTGATTTTTTTGGTATTTTCACCAGGCATGTCAACGGCCATATTCCTCCCACGGACAACAGGTGTCTCCCCGGGTGCCTGACTTAAACAAACCACCTCACCATCAGAATCCTCCTGGTCAATTTCCTCCCCGGCGCCAGCAACACCCATATCCTCCTCATCCTGGTGTACTTCAACACTGACATCTTCAATCTGACTATCAGGAACTGGACTGCGGGTGCTCCTTCCAGCACTTGCAGGGGGCGTGCAAATGGTGGAAGGCGCATGCTCTTCACGTCCAGTGTTGGGAAGGTCAGGCATCGCAACCGACACAATTGGACTCTCCTTGTGGATTTGGGATTTCGAAGAACGCACAGTTCTTTGCGGTGCTTTTGCCAGCTTGAGTCTTTTCAGTTTTCTAGCGAGAGGCTGAGTGCTTCCATCCTCATGTGAAGCTGAACCACTAGCCATGAACATAGGCCAGGGCCTCAGCCGTTCCTTGCCACTCCGTGTGGTAAATGGCATATTGGCAAGTTTACGCTTCTCCTCCGACAATTTTATTTTAGGTTTTGGAGTCCTTTTTTTACTGATATTTGGTGTTTTGGATTTGACATGCTCTGTACTATGACATTGGGCATCGGCCTTGGCAGACGACGTTGCTGGCATTTCATCGTCTCGGCCATGACTAGTGGCAGCAGCTTCAGCACGAGGTGGAAGTGGATCTTGATCTTTCCCTAATTTTGGAACCTCAACATTTTTGTTCTCCATATTTTAATAGGCACAACTAAAAGGCACCTCAGGTAAACAATGGAGATGGATGGATACTAGTATACAATTATGGATGGACTGCCGAGTGCCGACACAGAGGTAGCTACAGCCGTGGACTATTGTACTGTACTGTGTCTGCTGCTAATATAGACTGGATGATAATGAGATGTAGTATGTATGTATAAAGAAGAAAGAAAAAAAAACCACGGGTAGGTGGTATACAATTATGGATGGACTGCCGAGTGCCGACACAGAGGTAGCTACAGCCGTGGACTACCGTACTGTGTCTGCTGCTAATATAGACTGGTTGATAATGAGATGTAGTATGTATAAAGAAGAAAGAAAAAAAAAACCACGGGTAGGTGGTATACAATTATGGACGGACTGCCGAGTGCCGACACAGAGGTAGCTACAGCCGTGGACTACCGTACTGTGTCTGCTGCTAATATAGACTGGTTGATAATGAGATGTAGTATGTATAAAGAAGAAAGAAAAAAAAAACCACGGGTAGGTGGTATACAATTATGGACGGACTGCCGAAACAGAGGTAGCTACAGCCGTGGACTACCGTACTGTACTGTGTCTGCTGCTAATATAGACTGGATGATAATGAGATGTAGTATGTATAAAGAAGAAAGAAAAAAAAACCACGGGTAGGTGGTATACAATTATGGACGGACTGCCGAGTGCCGACACAGAGGTAGCTACAGCCGTGGACTACCGTACTGTACTGTGTCTGCTGCTAATATAGACTGGTTGATAAAGAGATGTAGTATGTATGTATAAAGAAGAAAGAAAAAAAAACCACGGGTAGGTGGTATACAATTATGGATGGACTGCCGAGTGCCGACACAGAGGTAGCTACAGCCGTGGACTACTGTACTGTGTCTGCTGCTAATATAGACTGGTTGATAAAGAGATGTAGTATGTATGTATAAAGAAGAAAGAAAAAAAAACCACGGGTAGGTGGTATACAATTATGGACGGACTGCCGAGTGCCGACACAGAGGTAGCTACAGCCGTGGACTACCGTACTGTACTGTGTCTGCTGCTAATATAGACTGGTTGATAAAGAGATGTAGTATGTATGTATAAAGAAGAAAGAAAAAAAAACCACGGGTAGGTGGTATACAATTATGGATGGACTGCCGAGTGCCGACACAGAGGTAGCTACAGCCGTGGACTACTGTACTGTGTCTGCTGCTAATATAGACTGGTTGATAAAGAGATGTAGTATGTATGTATAAAGAAGATAGAAAAAAAAACCACGGGTAGGTGGTATACAATTATGGATGGACTGCCGAGTGCCGACACAGAGGTAGCTACAGCCGTGAACTACCGTACTGTGTCTGCTGCGACTGGATGATAAATAATGATATAAAAAATATATATATATCACTACTGCAGCCGGACAGGTATATATTATATAATGACGGACCTGCTGGACACTGTCAGCAGAATGAGTTTTTTATAGAATAAAAAAAAAACACCACACAAGTCACACGACGAGTGTTTAACTTTTTCAGGCAATCACAATATAGTATACTACTAACTATACTGGTGGTCAGTGTGGTCAGGTCACTGGTCAGTCACACTGGCAGTGGCACTCCTGCAGCAAAAGTGTGCACTGTTTAATTTTAATAATATGTACTCCTGGCTCCTGCTATAACCTATAACTGGCACTGCTCCCCAGTCTCCCCCACAATTATAAGCTGTGTGAGCACAGTCAGATATATACATAGATGATGCAGCACACTGGGCTGAGCAGTGCACACAGATATGGTATGTGACTGAGTCACTGTGTATCGTTTTTTTCAGGCAGAGAACGGATTATATTAAATAAAACTGCACTGTCTGGTGGTCACTGTGGTCAGTCACTACTAAACTCTGCACTCTCTACAGTACTCCTAAGCTCCAGTAAATCAAGTGTCTCTGTCTCAAATCAATCTCACTCTCTCTCTTCTAATCTAAATGGAGAGGACGCCAGCTACGTCCTCTCCCTATCAATCTCAATGCACGTGTGAAAATGGCGGCGACGCGCGGCTCCTTATATAGAATCCGAGTCTCGCGAGAATCCGACAGCGTCATGATGACGTTCGGGCGCGCTCGGGTTAACCGAGCAAGGCGGGAAGATCCGAGTCGCTCGGACCCGTGAAAAAAAACATGAAGTTCGGGCGGGTTCGGATTCCGAGGAACCGAACCCGCTCATCTCTAGACAAGAGGGAGTTTTGGGCAAAACATCTCACCTGAGTGGTGTCTCTTCAATATGGCGGAGGTCCGTGTCCACATCACAAGTAGGCCAACCATAGTAGAGCTGGGGTACTGTCGTGTCACTTTACATCCACGCTTGGTATTTAGCACTTTGGGAAGGCTACTCCGTAAGACCTGTGGAAGAGAATAGTATGAAGATCCAGGTATTTGTAATAGTGTCATCCTTAGTGGAAAAGAACAGGTACCAGCAACATTGCAAACAAACAGGTTACATCGGCCTTTGTCCCAAATGCAATCCTCCAGCGGTTGAGAAACTACACATCCCAGCATGCCCTGACACAGCATAAGCATTGCTGTGTCAGGGCAGGATTTGAGATGCAGTTTTGCAAAAGCAGGAGGGCCGCAGTGTAGTACATGCCTGGGTTACTTGGACAAGAGGGAGTTTTGGGCAATGCATCTCACCTGAGTGGTGTCTCTTCAACATGGCGGAGGTTCGTGTCCACATCACAAGTAGGCCAACCATAGTAGAGCTGGGGTACTGTCGTGTCACTTTACATCCACGCTGGGTACTTAGCACTTTGGGAAGGCTACTCCATAAGACTTGTGGAAGAGAATAGTATGAAGTTCCAGGTATTTGTAATAGAGTCATCCTTCGTGGAAAAGAACAGGTACCAGCAACATTGCAAACAAACAGGTTACATTGGCCTATGTCCCAAATGCAATCCTTCAGCGGTTGAGAAACTACACATTACAGAATGCCCTGACACAGCGCCCTGACACAGCATAAGCATTGCTGTGTCAGGGCATGATTTGAGATGCAGTTTTGCAAAAGCAGGAGGGCCGCAGTTTGGACATGCCTGGGTTACTTGGACAAGAGGGAGTTTTGGGCAATACATCTCACCTGAGTGGTGTGTCTGCAACATGGCGGAAGTCCGGGTTAACATCACAAGTAGGCCGACCATGGTAGAGCTGGGGTACTGTCGTGTCACTTTACATCCACGCTGGGCACTTAGCACTTTGGGAAGGCTACTCCATAAGACTTGTGGAAGAGAATAATATGAAGTTCCAGGTATTTGTAATAGAGTCATCCTTCGTGGAAAAGAACAGGTACCAGCAACATTGCAAACAAACAGGTTACATCAGCCTTTTTCCCAAATAGAATCCTCCAGCAGATGAGAAACTACACATTTCAGCATGCCCTGTCACAGCGTAAGCATTGCTGTGTCAGGGCATGATTTGAGATGCAGTTTTGCAAAAGCAGGAGGGCTGCAGTTTGGACATGCCTGGTTTACTTGGACAAGAGGGAGTTTTGGGCAATACATCTCACCTGAGTGGAGTCTCTGCAACATGGCGGAGGTCTGGGTACACATCTCAAGTAGGCCGACAATGGTACAGCTGGGGTACTGTCTTGTTACTTTACATCCACGCTGGGTACTTAGCACTTTGGGAAGGCTACTCCGTAAGACTTGTGGAAAAGAATAGTATGAAGTTCCAGGTATTTTTAATAGAAATCCTTCGTGGAAAAGAATAGGTACCAGCAACATTGCAAACAAACAGGTTACATCGGCCTTTGTCCCAAAAAGAATCCTCCAGCAGATAAGAAACTACACATTCCAGCATGCCCTGACACAGCATAAGCATTGCTGTGTCAGGGCATGATTTGAGATGCAGTTTTGCAAAAGCAGGAGGGCCGCAGTGTAGTACATGCCTGGGTTACGTGGACAAGAGGGAGTTTTGGGCAATACATCTCACCTGAGTGGTTTCTCTGCAACATGGCGGAGGTCCGGGTCCACATCACAAGTAGGCCGACCATGGTACAGCTGGGGTACTGTCGTGTCACTTTACATCCACACTGGGCACTTAGCACTTTGGGAAAGCTACTCCATAAGACTTATGGAAGAGAATAGTATGAAGTTCCAGGTATTTTTATATAGTAATCCTTCATGGAAAAGAACAGGTACCAGCAACATTGGAAACAAACAGGTTACATCGGCCTTTGTCCCAAATGGAATCCTCCAGCGGATGAGAAACTACACCTCCCAGCATGCCCTGACACAGCGTAAGCATTGCTGTATCAGGGCATGATTTGAGATGCAATTTTGCAAAAGCAGGAGGGCTGCAGTTTGGACATGCCTGGTTTACTTGGACAAGAGGGAGTTTTGGGCAATACATCTCACCTGAGTGGTGTCTCTTCAATATGGCGGAGGTCCGTGTCCACATCACAAGTAGGCCAACCATAGTAGAGCTGGGGTACTGTCGTGTCACTTTACATCCACGCTTGGTATTTAGCACTTTGGGAAGGCTACTCCGTAAGACCTGTGGAAGAGAATAGTATGAAGATCCAGGTATTTGTAATAGTGTCATCCTTAGTGGAAAAGAACAGTTACCAGCAACATTGCAAACAAACAGGTTACATCGGCCTTTGTCCCAAATGCAATCCTCCAGCGGTTGAGAAACTACACATCCCAGCATGCCCTGACACAGCATAAGCATTGCTGTGTCAGGGCATGATTTGAGATGCAGTTTTGCAAAAGCAGGAGGGCCGCAGTGTAGTACATGCCTGGGTTACATGGACAAGAGGGAGTTTTGGGCAATGCATCTCACCTGAGTGGTGTCTCTTCAACATGGCGGAGGTTCGTGTCCACATCACAAGTAGGCCAACCATAGTAGAGCTGGGGTACTGTCGTGTCACTTTACATCCACGCTGGGTACTTAGCACTTTGGGAAGGCTACTCCGTAAGACTTGTGGAAGAGAATAGTATGAAGTTCCAGGTATTTGTAATAGAGTCATCCTTCGTGGAAAAGAACAGGTACCAGCAACATTGCAAACAAACAGGTTACATTGGCCTATGTCCCAAATGCAATCCTTCAGCGGTTGAGAAACTACACATTACATAATGCCCTGACACAGCGCCCTGACACAGCATAAGCATTGCTGTGTCAGGGCATGATTTGAGATGCAGTTTTGCAAAAGCAGGAGGGCCGCAGTTTGGACATGCCTGGGTTACTTGGACAAGAGGGAGTTTTGGGCAATACATCTCACCTGAGTGGTGTGTCTGCAACATGGCGGAAGTCCGGGTTAACATCACAAGTAGGCCGACCATGGTAGAGCTGGGGTACTGTCGTGTCACTTTACATCCACGCTGGGCACTTAGCACTTTGGGAAGGCTACTCCATGACACTTGTGGAAGAGAATAATATGAAGTTCCAGGTATTTGTAATAGAGTCATCCTTCGTGGAAAAGAACAGGTACCAGCAACATTGCAAACAAACAGGTTACATCAGCCTTTTTCCCAAATAGAATCCTCCAACAGATGAGAAACTACACATTCCAGCATGCCCTGTCACAGCGTAAGCATTGCTGTGTCAGGGCATGATTTGAGATGCAGTTTTGCAAAAGCAGGAGGGCTGCAGTTTGGACATGCCTGGTTTACTTGGACAAGAGGGAGTTTTGGGCAATACATCTCACCTGAGTGGAGTCTCTGCAACATGGCGGAGGTCTGGGTACACATCTCAAGTAGGCCGACAATGTTACAGCTGGGGTACTGTCTTGTTACTTTACATCCACGCTGGGTACTTAGCACTTTGGGAAGGCTACTCCGTAAGACTTGTGGAAAAGAATAGTATGAAGTTCCAGGTACTTGTAATAGTGTCATCCTTTGTGGAAAAGAACAGGTACCAGCAACATTGCAAACAAACAGGTTACATCGGCCTTTGTCCCAAATGGATTCCTCCAGCGGATGAGAAACTACACATCCCAGCATGCCCTTACACAGCGTAAGCATTGCTGTGTCAGGGCATGATTTGAGATGCAGTTTTGCAAAAGCATGAGGGCCGCAGTTTGGACATGCCTGGGTTACTTGGACAAGAGGGAGTTTTGGGCAATACATCTCACCTGAGTGGTGTCTCTTCAACATGGCGGAGGTCCGTGTCCACATCACAAGTAGGCCAACCATAGTAGACTTGGGGTATTGTCGTGTCACTTTACATCCACGCTGGGTATTTAGCACTTTGGGAAGGCTACTCCGTAAGACCTGTGGAAGAGAATAGTATGAAGATCCATGTATTTGTAATAGTGTCATCCTTCATGGAAAAGAACAGGTACCAGCAACATTGCAAACAAACAGGTTACATTGGCCTTTGTCCCAAATGCAATCCTCCAGCGGTTGAGAAACTACACATCCCAGCATGCCCTGACACAGCGTAAGCATTGCTGTGTCAGGGCATGATTTGAGATGCAGTTTTGCAAAAGCAGGAGGGCTGCAGTTTGGACATGCCTGGTTTACTTGGACAAGAGGGAGATTTGGGCAATACATCTCACCTGAGTGGTGTCTCTGCAACATGGCGGAGGTCCGGGTCCACATCACAAGTAGGCCGACAATGGTACAGCTGGGGTACAGTCGTGTTACTTTCCATCCACGCTGGGTACTTAGCACTTTGGGAAGGCTACTCCGTAAGACTTGTGGAAGAGAATAGTATGAAGTTCCAGGTATTTTTAATAGTCATCCTTTGTGGAAAAGAACAGGTACCAGCAACATTGCAAACAAACAGGTTACATCGGCCTTTGTCCCAAATGCAATCCTCTAGCGGTTGAGAAACTACACATCCCAGCATGCCCTGACACAGCATAAGCATTGCTGTGTCAGGGCATGATTTGAGATGCAGTTTTGCAAAAGCAGGAGGGCCGCAGTTTTGTACATGCCTGGGTTACTTGGACAAGAGGGAGTTTTGGGCAATACATCTCACCTGAGTGGAGTCTCTGCAACATGGCGGAGGTCCGGGTTAACATCACAAGTAGTCCGACCATGGTAGAGCTGGGGTACTGTCGTGTCACTTTACATCCACGCTGGGCACTTAGCACTTTGGGAAGGCTACTCCATAAGACTTGTGGAAGAGAATAATATGAAGTTCCAGGTATTTGTAATAGAGTCATCCTTCGTGGAAAAGAACAGGTACCAGCAACATTGCAAACAAACAGGTTACATCAGCCTTTTTCCCAAATAGAATCCTCCAGCAGATGAGAAACTACACATTCCAGCATGCCCTGTCACAGCGTAAGCATTGCTGTGTCAGGGCATGATTTGAGATGCAGTTTTGCAAAAGCAGGAGGGCTGCAGTTTGGACATGCCTGGTTTACTTGGACAAGAGGGAGTTTTGGGCAATACATCTCACCTGAGTGGAGTCTCTGCAACATGGCGGAGGTCTGGGTACACATCTCAAGTAGGCCGACAATGTTACAGCTGGGGTACTGTCTTGTTACTTTACATCCACGCTGGGTACTTAGCACTTTGGGAAGGCTACTCCGTAAGACTTGTGGAAAAGAATAGTATGAAGTTCCAGGTACTTGTAATAGTGTCATCCTTTGTGGAAAAGAACAGGTACCAGCAACATTGCAAACAAACAGGTTACATCGGCCTTTGTCCCAAATGGATTCCTCCAGCGGATGAGAAACTACACATCCCAGCATGCCCTTACACAGCGTAAGCATTGCTGTGTCAGGGCATGATTTGAGATGCAGTTTTGCAAAAGCATGAGGGCCGCAGTTTGGACATGCCTGGGTTACTTGGACAAGAGGGAGTTTTGGGCAATACATCTCACCTGAGTGGTGTCTCTTCAACATGGCGGAGGTCCGTGTCCACATCACAAGTAGGCCAACCATAGTAGACTTGGGGTATTGTCGTGTCACTTTACATCCACGCTGGGTATTTAGCACTTTGGGAAGGCTACTCCGTAAGACCTGTGGAAGAGAATAGTATGAAGATCCATGTATTTGTAATAGTGTCATCCTTCATGGAAAAGAACAGGTACCAGCAACATTGCAAACAAACAGGTTACATTGGCCTTTGTCCCAAATGCAATCCTCCAGCGGTTGAGAAACTACACATCCCAGCATGCCCTGACACAGCGTAAGCATTGCTGTGTCAGGGCATGATTTGAGATGCAGTTTTGCAAAAGCAGGAGGGCTGCAGTTTGGACATGCCTGGTTTACTTGGACAAGAGGGAGATTTGGGCAATACATCTCACCTGAGTGGTGTCTCTGCAACATGGCGGAGGTCCGGGTCCACATCACAAGTAGGCCGACAATGGTACAGCTGGGGTACAGTCGTGTTACTTTCCATCCACGCTGGGTACTTAGCACTTTGGGAAGGCTACTCCGTAAGACTTGTGGAAGAGAATAGTATGAAGTTCCAGGTATTTTTAATAGTCATCCTTTGTGGAAAAGAACAGGTACCAGCAACATTGCAAACAAACAGGTTACATCGGCCTTTGTCCCAAATGCAATCCTCTAGCGGTTGAGAAACTACACATCCCAGCATGCCCTGACACAGCATAAGCATTGCTGTGTCAGGGCATGATTTGAGATGCAGTTTTGCAAAAGCAGGAGGGCCGCAGTTTTGTACATGCCTGGGTTACTTGGACAAGAGGGAGTTTTGGGCAATACATCTCACCTGAGTGGAGTCTCTGCAACATGGCGGAGGTCCGGGTTAACATCACAAGTAGTCCGACCATGGTAGAGCTGGGGTACTGTCGTGTCACTTTACATCCACGCTGGGCACTTAGCACTTTGGGAAGGCTACTCCATAAGACTTGTGGAAGAGAATAATATGAAGTTCCAGGTATTTGTAATAGAGTCATCCTTCGTGGAAAAGAACAGGTACCAGCAACATTGCAAACAAACAGGTTACATCAGCCTTTTTCCCAAATAGAATCCTCCAGCAGATGAGAAACTACACATTTCAGCATGCCCTGTCACAGCGTAAGCATTGCTGTGTCAGGGCATGATTTGAGATGCAGTTTTGCAAAAGCAGGAGGGCTGCAGTTTGGACATGCCTGGTTTACTTGGACAAGAGGGAGTTTTGGGCAATACATCTCACCTGAGTGGAGTCTCTGCAACATGGCGGAGGTCTGGGTACACATCTCAAGTAGGCCGACAATGGTACAGCTGGGGTACTGTCTTGTTACTTTACATCCACGCTGGGTACTTAGCACTTTGGGAAGGCTACTCCGTAAGACTTGTGGAAAAGAATAGTATGAAGTTCCAGGTATTTTTAATAGAAATCCTTCGTGGAAAAGAATAGGTACCAGCAACATTGCAAACAAACAGGTTACATCGGCCTTTGTCCCAAAAAGAATCCTCCAGCAGATAAGAAACTACACATTCCAGCATGCCCTGACACAGCATAAGCATTGCTGTGTCAGGGCATGATTTGAGATGCAGTTTTGCAAAAGCAGGAGGGCCGCAGTGTAGTACATGCCTGGGTTACGTGGACAAGAGGGAGTTTTGGGCAATACATCTCACCTGAGTGGTTTCTCTGCAACATGGCGGAGGTCCGGGTCCACATCACAAGTAGGCCGACCATGGTACAGCTGGGGTACTGTCGTGTCACTTTACATCCACACTGGGCACTTAGCACTTTGGGAAAGCTACTCCATAAGACTTATGGAAGAGAATAGTATGAAGTTCCAGGTATTTTTATATAGTAATCCTTCGTGGAAAAGAACAGGTACCAGCAACATTGGAAACAAACAGGTTACATCGGCCTTTGTCCCAAATGGAATCCTCCAGCGGATGAGAAACTACACCTCCCAGCATGCCCTGACACAGCGTAAGCATTGCTGTATCAGGGCATGATTTGAGATGCAATTTTGCAAAAGCAGGAGGGCTGCAGTTTGGACATGCCTGGTTTACTTGGACAAGAGGGAGTTTTGGGCAATACATCTCACCTGAGTGGTGTCTCTTCAATATGGCGGAGGTCCGTGTCCACATCACAAGTAGGCCAACCATAGTAGAGCTGGGGTACTGTCGTGTCACTTTACATCCACGCTTGGTATTTAGCACTTTGGGAAGGCTACTCCGTAAGACCTGTGGAAGAGAATAGTATGAAGATCCAGGTATTTGTAATAGTGTCATCCTTAGTGGAAAAGAACAGTTACCAGCAACATTGCAAACAAACAGGTTACATCGGCCTTTGTCCCAAATGCAATCCTCCAGCGGTTGAGAAACTACACATCCCAGCATGCCCTGACACAGCATAAGCATTGCTGTGTCAGGGCATGATTTGAGATGCAGTTTTGCAAAAGCAGGAGGGCCGCAGTGTAGTACATGCCTGGGTTACATGGACAAGAGGGAGTTTTGGGCAATGCATCTCACCTGAGTGGTGTCTCTTCAACATGGCGGAGGTTCGTGTCCACATCACAAGTAGGCCAACCATAGTAGAGCTGGGGTACTGTCGTGTCACTTTACATCCACGCTGGGTACTTAGCACTTTGGGAAGGCTACTCCGTAAGACTTGTGGAAGAGAATAGTATGAAGTTCCAGGTATTTGTAATAGAGTCATCCTTCGTGGAAAAGAACAGGTACCAGCAACATTGCAAACAAACAGGTTACATTGGCCTATGTCCCAAATGCAATCCTTCAGCGGTTGAGAAACTACACATTACATAATGCCCTGACACAGCGCCCTGACACAGCATAAGCATTGCTGTGTCAGGGCATGATTTGAGATGCAGTTTTGCAAAAGCAGGAGGGCCGCAGTTTGGACATGCCTGGGTTACTTGGACAAGAGGGAGTTTTGGGCAATACATCTCACCTGAGTGGTGTGTCTGCAACATGGCGGAAGTCCGGGTTAACATCACAAGTAGGCCGACCATGGTAGAGCTGGGGTACTGTCGTGTCACTTTACATCCACGCTGGGCACTTAGCACTTTGGGAAGGCTACTCCATGAGACTTGTAGAAGAGAATAATATGAAGTTCCAGGTTTTTGTAATAGAGTCATCCTTCGTGGAAAAGAACAGGTACCAGCAACATTGCAAACAAACAGGTTACATCAGCCTTTTTCCCAAATAGAATCCTCCAGCAGATGAGAAACTACACATTCCAGCATGCCCTGTCACAGCGTAAGCATTGCTGTGTCAGGGCATGATTTGAGATGCAGTTTTGCAAAAGCAGGAGGGCTGCAGTTTGGACATGCCTGGTTTACTTGGACAAGAGGGAGTTTTGGGCAATACATCTCACCTGAGTGGAGTCTCTGCAACATGGCGGAGGTCTGGGTACACATCTCAAGTAGGCCGACAATGTTACAGCTGGGGTACTGTCTTGTTACTTTACATCCACGCTGGGTACTTAGCACTTTGGGAAGGCTACTCCGTAAGACTTGTGGAAAAGAATAGTATGAAGTTCCAGGTACTTGTAATAGTGTCATCCTTTGTGGAAAAGAACAGGTACCAGCAACATTGCAAACAAACAGGTTACATCGGCCTTTGTCCCAAATGGATTCCTCCAGCGGATGAGAAACTACACATCCCAGCATGCCCTTACACAGCGTAAGCATTGCTGTGTCAGGGCATGATTTGAGATGCAGTTTTGCAAAAGCATGAGGGCCGCAGTTTGGACATGCCTGGGTTACTTGGACAAGAGGGAGTTTTGGGCAATACATCTCACCTGAGTGGTGTCTCTTCAACATGGCGGAGGTCCGTGTCCACATCACAAGTAGGCCAACCATAGTAGACTTGGGGTATTGTCGTGTCACTTTACATCCACGCTGGGTATTTAGCACTTTGGGAAGGCTACTCCGTAAGACCTGTGGAAGAGAATAGTATGAAGATCCATGTATTTGTAATAGTGTCATCCTTCATGGAAAAGAACAGGTACCAGCAACATTGCAAACAAACAGGTTACATTGGCCTTTGTCCCAAATGCAATCCTCCAGCGGTTGAGAAACTACACATCCCAGCATGCCCTGACACAGCGTAAGCATTGCTGTGTCAGGGCATGATTTGAGATGCAGTTTTGCAAAAGCAGGAGGGCTGCAGTTTGGACATGCCTGGTTTACTTGGACAAGAGGGAGATTTGGGCAATACATCTCACCTGAGTGGTGTCTCTGCAACATGGCGGAGGTCCGGGTCCACATCACAAGTAGGCCGACAATGGTACAGCTGGGGTACAGTCGTGTTACTTTCCATCCACGCTGGGTACTTAGCACTTTGGGAAGGCTACTCCGTAAGACTTGTGGAAGAGAATAGTATGAAGTTCCAGGTATTTTTAATAGTCATCCTTTGTGGAAAAGAACAGGTACCAGCAACATTGCAAACAAACAGGTTACATCGGCCTTTGT
This sequence comes from Pseudophryne corroboree, assembly GCF_028390025.1. NCBI lineage: Eukaryota > Metazoa > Chordata > Amphibia > Anura > Myobatrachidae > Pseudophryne > Pseudophryne corroboree. The sequence continues at coordinate 198,849,344 of NC_086451.1, forward strand.
CCCAAATGCAATCCTCTAGCGGTTGAGAAACTACACATCCCAGCATGCCCTGACACAGCATAAGCATTGCTGTGTCAGGGCATGATTTGAGATGCAGTTTTGCAAAAGCAGGAGGGCCGCAGTTTTGTACATGCCTGGGTTACTTGGACAAGAGGGAGTTTTGGGCAATACATCTCACCTGAGTGGAGTCTCTGCAACATGGCGGAGGTCCGGGTTAACATCACAAGTAGTCCGACCATGGTAGAGCTGGGGTACTGTCGTGTCACTTTACATCCACGCTGGGCACTTAGCACTTTGGGAAGGCTACTCCATAAGACTTGTGGAAGAGAATAATATGAAGTTCCAGGTATTTGTAATAGAGTCATCCTTTGTGGAAAAGAACAGGTGCCAGCAACATTGCAAACAAACAGGTTACCTCAGACTTTGTCCCAAATGGAATCCTCGAGCGTTTGAGAAACTACACATCCCAGCATGCCCTGACACAGCATAAGCATTGCTTTGTCAAGGCATGATTTGAGATGCAGTTTTGCAAAAGCAGGAGGGTCGCAGTTTGGACATGCCTGGTTTACTTGGACAAGAGGGAGTTTTGGGCAATACATCTCACCTGAGTGGTGTCCCTGCAACATGGCGGAGGTCTGGGTCCACATCACAAGTAGGCCGACAATGGTACATCTTGGGTACTGTCGTGTTACTTTACATCCACGCTGGGTACTTAGCACTTTGGGAAGGCTACTCCGTAAGACCTGTGGAAGAGAATAGTATGAAGTTCCAGGTATTTGTAATAGAGTCATCCTTCATGGAAAAGAACAGGTACCAGCAACATTGCAAACAAACAGGTTACCTAAGACTTTGTCCCAAATGGAATCCTCGAGCGTTTGAGAAACTACACATCCCAGCATGCCCTGACACAGCATAAGCATTGCTTTGTCAAGGCATGATTTGAGATGCAGTTTTGCAAAAGCAGGAGGGCTGCAGTTTGGACATGCCCGGGTTACTTGGACAAGAGGGAGTTTTGGGCAATACATCTCACCTGAGTGGTGTCTCTGCAACATGGTGGAGGTCCGGGTCCACATCAGTAGTAGGCCGACAATGGTACAGCTGGGGTACTGTCGTGTTACTTTACATCCACGCTGGGTACTTAGCACTTTGGGAAAGCTACTCCGTAAGACTTGTGGAAGAAAATAGTATGAAGTTCCAGGTATTTTTAATAGTCATCCTTTGTGGAAAGGAACAGGTACCACCAACATTGCAAACAAACAGGTTACATCGGCTTTTGTCCCAAATGCAATCCTCCAACGGTTGAGAAACTACACATCCCAGCATGCCCTGACAGAGCATAAGCATTGCTGTGTCAGGGCATGATTTGAGATGCAGTTTTGCAAAAGCAGGAGGGCCGCAGTGTAGTACATGCCTGGGTTACGTGGACAAGAGGGAGTTTTGGGCAATACATCTCACCTGAGTGGTTTCTCTGCAACATGGCGGAGGTCCGGGTCCACATCACAAGTAGGCCGACCATGGTACAGCTGGGGTACTGTCGTGTCACTTTACATCCACACTGGGCACTTAGCACTTTGGGAAGGCTACTCCATAAGACTTGTGGAAGAGAATAGTATGAAGTTCCAGGTATTTTTAATAGTAATCCTTCGTGGAAAAGAATAGGTACCAGCAACATTGCAAACAAACAGGTTACATCGGCCTTTGTCCCAAATGGAATCCTCCAGCAGATGAAAAACTACACATTCCAGCATGCCCTGACACAGCGTAAGCATTGCTGTGTTAGGGCATGATTTGAGATGCAGTTTTGCAAAAGCAGGAGGGCCGCAGTTTGGACATGCCTGGGTTTCTTGGACAAGAGGGAGTTTTGGGCAATACATCTCACCTGAGTGGTGTCTCTGCAACATGGCGGAGGTCCGGGTCCACATCACAAGTTAGCCGACCATAGTAGAGCTGGCGTACTGTCGTGTCACTTTACATCCATGCTGGGTACTTAGCACTTTGGGAAACCTACTCCGTAAGACCTGTGGAAGAGAATAGTATGAAGTTCCAGGTATTTGTAATAGAGTCATCCTTCATGGAAAAGAACAGGTACCAGCAACATTGCAAACAAACAGGTTACATTGGCCTTTGTCCCAAATGCAATCCTCCAGCGGTTGAGAAACTACACATTCCAGCATGCCCTGACACAGCGTAAGCATTGCTGTGTTAGGGCATGATTTGAGATGCAGTTTTGCAAAAGCAGGAGGGCCGCAGTTTGGACATGCCTGGGTTAATTGGACAAGAGGGAGTCATGGGCAATACATCTCACCTGAGTGGTGTCTCTGCAACATGGTCAGAGGTCCGGGTCCACATCACAAGTAGGCCGACCTTGGTAGAGCTGGGGTACTGTCATGTCACTTTACATCCACGCTGGGCACTTAGCACTTTGGGAAGGCTACTCCATAAGACTTGTGGAAGAGAATAGTATGAAGTTCCAGGTATTTTTAATAGTAATCCTTCGTGGAAAAGAATAGGTACCAGCAACATTGCAAACAAACAGGTTACATCGGCCTTTGTCCCACAAAGAATCCTCCAGCAGATGAGAAACTACACATTCCAGCATGCCCTGACACAGCATAAGCATTGCTGTGTCAGGGCATGATTTGAGATGCAGTTTTGCAAAAGCAGGAGGGCTGCAGTTTGGACATGCCTGGGTTACGTGGACAAGAGGGAGTTTTGGGCAATACATTTCACCTGAGTGGTGTCTCTGCAACATGGCGGAGGTCCGGGTCCACATCTCAAGTAGGCCAACCATGGTACAGCTGGGGTACTGTCGTGTTACTTTACATCCACGCTGGGTACTTTGCACTATGGGAAGGCTACTCCGTAAGACTTGCGGAAAAGAATAGTATGAAGTTCCAGGTATTTGTAATAGAGTCATCCGTCGTGGAAAAGAACAGGTACCAGCAAGATTGCAAACAAACAGGTTACATCGGCCTTTGTCCCAAATGGAATCCTCCAGCGGATGAGAAACTACACATCCCAGCATGCCCTGACACAGCGTAAGCATTGCTGTGTCAGGGCATGATTTGAGATGCAGTTTTGCAAAAGCAGGAGGGCCGCAGTTTGGACATGCCTGGGTTACTTGGACAAGAGGGAGTTTTGGGCAATACATCTCACCTGAGTGGTTTCTCTGCAACATGGCGGAGGTCCGGGTCCACATCACAAGTAGGCCGACCATGGTACAGCTGGGGTACTGTCGTGTCACTTTACATCCACACTGGGCACTTAGCACTTTGGGAAAGCTACTCCATAAGACTTATGGAAGAGAATAGTTTGAAGTTCCAGGTATTTTTATATAGTAATCCTACGTGGAAAAGAACAGGTACCAGCAACATTGCAAACAAACAGGTTACATCGGCCTTTGTCCCAAATGGAATCCTCCAGCGGATGAGAAACTACACCTCCCAGCATGCCCTGACACAGCGTAAGCATTGCTGTATCAGGGCATGATTTGAGATGCAGTTTTGCAAAAGCAGGAGGGCCGCAGTTTGGACATGCCTGGGTTAATTGGACAAGAGGGAGTCATGGGCAATACATCTCACCTGAGTGGTGTCTCTGCAACATGGTCAGAGGTCCGGGTCCACATCACAAGTAGGCCGACCATGGTAGAGCTGGGGTACTGTCATGTCACTTTACATCCACGCTGGGCACTTAGCACTTTGGGAAGGCTACTCCATAAGACTTGTGGAAGAGAATAGTATGAAGTTCCATGTATTTTTAATAGTAATCCTTTGTGGAAAAGAATAGGTACCAGCAACATTGCAAACAAACAGGTTACATCGGCCTTTGTCCCAAAAAGAATCCTCCAGCAGATGAGAAACTACACATTCCAGCATGCCCTGACACAGCATAAGCATTGCTGTGTCAGGGCATGATTTGAGATGCAGTTTTGCAAAAGCAGGAGGGCTGCAGTTTGGACATGCCTGGGTTACGTGGACAAGAGGGAGTTTTGGGCAATACATCTCACCTGAGTGGTGTCTCTGCAACATGGCGGAGGTCCGGGTCCACATCACAAGTAGGCCGACCATAGTAGAGCTGGCGTACTGTCGTGTCACTTTACATCCATGCTGGGTACTTAGCACTTTGGGAAACCTACTCCGTAAGACCTGTGGAAGAGAATAGTATGAAGTTCCAGGTATTTGTAATAGAGTCATCCTTCATGGAAAAGAACAGGTACCAGCAACATTGCAAACAAACAGGTTACATTGGCCTTTGTCCCAAATGCAATCCTCCAGCGGTTGAGAAACTACACATTCCAGCATGCCCTGACACAGCGTAAGCATTGCTGTGTTAGGGCATGATTTGAGATGCAGTTTTGCAAAAGCAGGAGGGCCGCAGTTTGGACATGCCTGGGTTAATTGGACAAGAGGGAGTCATGGGCAATACATCTCACCTGAGTGGTGTCTCTGCAACATGGTCAGAGGTCCGGGTCCACATCACAAGTAGGCCGACCTTGGTAGAGCTGGGGTACTGTCATGTCACTTTACATCCACGCTGGGCACTTAGCACTTTGGGAAGGCTACTCCATAAGACTTGTGGAAGAGAATAGTATGAAGTTCCAGGTATTTTTAATAGTAATCCTTCGTGGAAAAGAATAGGTACCAGCAACATTGCAAACAAACAGGTTACATCGGCCTTTGTCCCACAAAGAATCCTCCAGCAGATGAGAAACTACACATTCCAGCATGCCCTGACACAGCATAAGCATTGCTGTGTCAGGGCATGATTTGAGATGCAGTTTTGCAAAAGCAGGAGGGCTGCAGTTTGGACATGCCTGGGTTACGTGGACAAGAGGGAGTTTTGGGCAATACATTTCACCTGAGTGGTGTCTCTGCAACATGGCGGAGGTCCGGGTCCACATCTCAAGTAGGCCAACCATGGTACAGCTGGGGTACTGTCGTGTTACTTTACATCCACGCTGGGTACTTTGCACTATGGGAAGGCTACTCCGTAAGACTTGCGGAAAAGAATAGTATGAAGTTCCAGGTATTTGTAATAGAGTCATCCGTCGTGGAAAAGAACAGGTACCAGCAAGATTGCAAACAAACAGGTTACAACGGCCTTTGTCCCAAATGGAATCCTCCAGCGGATGAGAAACTACACATCCCAGCATGCCCTGACACAGCGTAAGCATTGCTGTGTCAGGGCATGATTTGAGATGCAGTTTTGCAAAAGCAGGAGGGCCGCAGTTTGGACATGCCTGGGTTACTTGGACAAGAGGGAGTTTTGGGCAATACATCTCACCTGAGTGGTTTCTCTGCAACATGGCGGAGGTCCGGGTCCACATCACAAGTAGGCCGACCATGGTACAGCTGGGGTACTGTCGTGTCACTTTACATCCACACTGGGCACTTAGCACTTTGGGAAAGCTACTCCATAAGACTTATGGAAGAGAATAGTTTGAAGTTCCAGGTATTTTTATATAGTAATCCTACGTGGAAAAGAACAGGTACCAGCAACATTGCAAACAAACAGGTTACATCGGCCTTTGTCCCAAATGGAATCCTCCAGCGGATGAGAAACTACACCTCCCAGCATGCCCTGACACAGCGTAAGCATTGCTGTATCAGGGCATGATTTGAGATGCAGTTTTGCAAAAGCAGGAGGGCTGCAGTTTGGACATGCCTGGTTTACTTGGACAAGAGGGAGTTTTGGGCAATACATCTCACCTGAGTGGTGTCTCTTCAACATGGCGGAGGTCCGGGTCCACATCACAAGTAGGCCAACCATAGTAGAGCTGGGGTACTGTCGTGTCACTTTACATCCACGCTGGGTATTTAGCACTTTGGGAAGGCTACTCCGTAAGACCTGAGGAAGAGAATAGTATGAAGATCCAGGTATTTGTAATAGTGTCATCCTTAGTGGAAAAGATCAGGTACCAGCAACATTGCAAACAAACAGGTTACATTGGCCTTTGTCCCAAATGCAATCCTCCAGCGGTTGAGAAACTACACATCCCAGCATGCCCTGACACAGCGTAAGCATTGCTGTGTCAGGGCATGATTTGAGATGCAGTTTTGCAAAAGCAGGAGGGCTGCAGTTTGGACATGCCTGGTTTACTTGGACAAGAGGGAGTTTTGGCCAATACATCTCACCTGAGTGGTGTCTCTGTAACATGGCGAGGTCCGGGTCCACATCACAAGTAGGCCGACAATGGTACAGCAGGGGTACAGTCGTGTTACTTTACTTCCACGCTGGGTACTTAGCACTTTGGGAAGGCTACTCCGTAAGACTTGTGGAAGAGAATAGTATGAAGTTCCAGGTATTTTTAATAGTCATCCTTTGTGGAAAAGAACAGGTACCAGCAACATTGCAAACAAACAGGTTACATCGGCCTTTGTCCCAAATGCAATCCTCCAGCGGTTGAGAAACTACACATCCCAGCATGCCCTGACACAGCATAAGCATTGCTGTGTCAGGGAATGATTTGAGATGCAATTTTGCAAAAGCAGGAGGGCCGCAGTTTTGTACATGCCTGGGTTACTTGGACAAAAGGGAGTTTTGGGCAATGCATCTCACCTGAGTGGTGTCTCTTCAACATGGCGGAGGTCCGTGTCCACATCACAAGTAGGCCAACCATAGTAAAGCTGGGGTACTGTCGTATCACTTTACATCCACGCTGGGTACTTAGCACTTTGGGAAGGCTACTCCGTAAGACTTGTGGAAGAGAATAGTATGAAGTTCCAGGTATTTGTAATAGAGTCATACTTCGTGGAAAAGAACAGGTAGCAGCAACATTGCAAACAAACAGGTTACATCAGCCTTTGTCCCAAATGAAATCCTCCAGCGGTTGAGAAACTACACATTACAGAATGCCCTGACACAGCATAAGCATTGCTGTGTCAGGGCATGATTTGAGATGCAGTTTTGCAAAAGCAGGAGGGCCGCAGTTTGGACATGCCTGGGTTACTTGGACAAGAGGGAGTTTTGGGCAATACATCTCACCTGAGTGGTGTGTCTGCAACATGGTGGAGGTCCGTGTTAACATTACAAGTAGGCCGACCATGGTAGAGCTGGGGTACTGTCGTGTCACTTTACATCCACGCTGGGCACTTAGCACTTTGGGAAGGCTACTCCATAAGACTTTTGGAAGAGATTAATATGAAGTTCCAGGTATTTGTAATAGAGTCATCCTTCGTGGAAAAGAACAGGTAACAGCAACATTGCAAACAAACAGGTTACATTGGCCTTTGTCCCAAATGCAATCCTCCAGCAGTTGAGAAACTACACATTCCACCATGCCCTGACTCAGCGTAAGCATTGTTGTGTCAGGGCATGATTTGAGATGCAGTTTTGCAAAAGCAGGAGGGTCGCAGTTTGGACATGCCTGGGTTACGTGGACAAGAGGGAGTGTTGGGCAATACATCTCACCTGAGTGGTGTCTCTGCAACATGGCGGAGGTCTGGGTTCACATCACAAGTAGGCTGACAATGGTACAGCTGGGGTACTGTCTTGTCACTTTACATCCACGCTGGGTACTTAGCACTTTGGGAAGGCTACTCCGTAAGACCTGTGGAAGAGAATAGTATCAAGTTCCAGGTATTTGTAATAGAGTCATCCTTCATGGAAAAGAACAGGTACCAGCAACATTGCAAACAAACAGGTTACCTCAGACTTTTTCCCAAATGGAATCCTTCAGCAGTTGAGAAACTACACATTCCAGCATGCCCTGACACAGCGTAAGCATTGCTGTGTCAGGGCATGATTTGAGATGCAGTTTTGCAAAAGCAGGAGGGCTGCAGTTTGGACATGCCTGGTTTACTTGGACAAGAGGGAGTTTTGGGCAATACATCTCACCTGAGTGGAGTCTCTGCAACATGGCGGAGGTCTGGGTACACATCTCAAGTAGGCCGACAATGGTACAGCTGGGGTACTGTCGTGTCACTTTACATCCACACTGGGCACTTAGCACTTTGGGAAAGCTACTCCATAAGACTTATGGAAGAGAATAGTTTGAAGTTCCAGGTATTTTTATATAGTAATCCTACGTGGAAAAGAACAGGTACCAGCAACATTGCAAACAAACAGGTTACATCGGCCTTTGTCCCAAATGGAATCCTCCAGCGGATGAGAAACTACACCTCCCAGCATGCCCTGACACAGCGTAAGCATTGCTGTATCAGGGCATGATTTGAGATGCAGTTTTGCAAAAGCAGGAGGGCTGCAGTTTGGACATGCCTGGTTTACTTGGACAAGAGGGAGTTTTGGGCAATACATCTCACCTGAGTGGTGTCCCTGCAACATGGCGGAGGTCTGGGTCCACATCACAAGTAGGCCGACAATGGTACATCTTGGGTACTGTCGTGTTACTTTACATCCACGCTGGGTACTTAGCACTTTGGGAAGGCTACTCCGTAAGACCTGTGGAAGAGAATAGTATGAAGTTCCAGGTATTTGTAATAGAGTCATCCTTCATGGAAAAGAACAGGTACCAGCAACATTGCAAACAAACAGGTTACCTCAGACTTTGTCCCAAATGGAATCCTCGAGCGTTTGAGAAACTACACATCCCAGCATGCCCTGACACAGCATAAGCATTGCTTTGTCAAGGCATGATTTGAGATGCAGTTTTGCAAAAGCAGGAGGGCTGCAGTTTGGACATGCCTGGTTTACTTGGACAAGAGGGAGTTTTGGGCAATACATCTCACCTGAGTGGTGTCTCTGCAACATGGCGGAGGTCCGGGTCCACATCACAAGTAGGCCAAACATGGTAGAGCTGGATTACGGTCGTGTCACATTACATCCACGCTGGGTACTTTGCACTTTGGGAAGGCTACTCCATAAGACCTGTGGAAGAGAATAGTATGAAGTTCCAGGTATTTGTAATAGTGTCATCCTTCGTGGAAAAGAACAGGTACCAGCAACATTGCAAACAAACAGGTTACATTGGCCTTTGTCCCAAATGCAATCCTCCAGCGGTTGAGAAACTACACATTCCAGCATGCCCTGACACAGCGTAAGCATTGCTGTGTTAGGGCATGATTTGAGATGCAGTTTTGCAAAAGCAGGAGGGCCGCAGTTTGGACATGCCTGGGTTAATTGGACAAGAGCGAGTCATGGGCAATACATCTCACCTGAGTGGTATCTCTGCAACATGGTCAGAGGTCCGGGTCCACATCACAAGTAGGCCGACCATGGTAGAGCTGGGGTACTGTCATGTCACTTTACATCCACACTGGGCACTTAGCACTTTGGGAAGGCTACTCCATAAGACTTGTGGAAGAGAATAGTATGAAGTTCCAGGTATTTTTAATAGTAATCCTTCGTGGAAAAGAATAGGTACCAGCAACATTGCAAACAAACAGGTTACATCGGCCTTTGTCCCAAAAAGAATCCTCCAGCAGATGAGAAACTACACATTCCAGCATGCCCTGACACAGCATAAGCATTACTGTCTCAGGGCATGATTTGAGATGCAGTTTTGCAAAAGCAGGAGGGCTGCAGTTTGGACATGCCTGGGTTACGTGGACAAGAGGGAGTTTTGGGCAATACATCTCACCTGAGTGGTGTCTCTGCAACATGGCGGAGGTCCGGGTCCACATCTCAAGTAGGCCAACCATGGTACAGCTGGGGTACTGTCGTGTTACTTTACATCCACGCTGGGTACTTAGCACTATGGGAAGGCTACTCCGTAAGACTTGCGGAAAAGAATAGTATGAAGTTCCAGGTATTTGTAATAGAGTCATCCGTCGTGGAAAAGAACAGGTACCAGCAAGATTGCAAACAAACAGGTTACATCGGCCTTTGTCCCAAATGGAATCCTCCAGCGGATGAGAAACTACACATCCCAGCATGCCCTGACACAGCGTAAGCATTGCTGTGTCAGGGCATGATTTGAGATGCAGTTTTGCAAAAGCAGGAGGGCCGCAGTTTGGACATGCCTGGGTTACTTGGACAAGAGGGAGTTTTGGGCAATACATCTCACCTGAGTGGTTTCTCTGCAACATGGCGGAGGTCCGGGTCCACATCACAAGTAGGCCGACCATGGTACAGCTGGGGTACTGTCGTGTCACTTTACATCCACACTGGGCACATAGCACTTTGGGAAAGCTACTCCATAAGACTTATGGAAGAGAATAGTTTGAAGTTCCAGGTATTTTTATATAGTAATCCTACGTGGAAAAGAACAGGTACCAGCAAGATTGCAAACAAACAGGTTACATCGGCCTTTGTCCCAAATGGAATCCTCCAGCGGATGAGAAACTACACATCCCAGCATGCCCTGACACAGCGTAAGCATTGCTGTGTCAGGGCATGATTTGAGATGCAGTTTTGCAAAAGCAGGAGGGCCGCAGTTTGGACATGCCTGGGTTACTTGGACAAGAGGGAGTTTTGGGCAATACATGTCACCTGAGTGGTTTCTCTGCAACATGGCGGAGGTCCAGGTCCACATCACAAGTAGGCCGACCATGGTACAGCTGGGGTACTGTCGTGTCACTTTACATCCACACTGGGCACTTAGCACTTTGGGAAAGCTACTCCATAAGACTAATGGAAGAGAATAGTTTGAAGTTCCAGGTATTTTTATATAGTAATCCTACGTGGAAAAGAACAGGTACCAGCAACATTGCAAAAAAACAGGTTACATCGGCCTTTGTCCCAAATGGAACCCTCCAGCGGATGAGAAACTACACCTCCCAGCATGCCCTGACACAGCGTAAGCATTGCTGTATCAGGGCATGATTTGAGATGCAGTTTTGCAAAAGCAGGAGGGCTGCAGTTTGGACATGCCTGGTTTACTTGGACAAGAGGGAGTTTTGGGCAATACATCTCACCTGAGTGGTGTCTCTGCAATATGGCGGAGGTCTGGGACCACATCACAAGTAGGCCGACCATGGTACAGCTGGGGTACTGTCGTGTCACTTTACATCCACGCTGGGTACTTAGCACTTTGGGAAGGCTACTCCGTAAGACCTGTGGAAGAGAATAGTATGAAGATCCAGGTATTTGTAATAGTGTCATCCTTAGTGGAAAAGAACAGGTACCAGCAACATTGCAAACAAACAGGTTACATTGGCCTTTGTCCCAAATGCAATCCTCCAGCGGTTGAGAAACTACACATCCCAGCATGCCCTGACACAGCGTAAGCATTGCTGTGTCAGGGCATGATTTGAGATGCAGTTTTGCAAAAGCAGGAGGGCTGCAGTTTGGACATGCCTGGTTTACTTGGACAAGAGGGAGTTTTGGGCAATACATCTCACCTGAGTGGTGTATCTGCAATATGGCGGAGGTCTGGGACCACATCACAAGTAGGCCGACCATGGTACAGCTGGGGTACTGTCGTGTCACTTTACATCCACGCTGGGTACTTAGCACTTTGGGAAGGCTACTCCGTAAGACTTGTGGAAGAGAATAGTATGAAGTTCCAGGTATATTTAATAGTCATCCTTTGTAGAAAAGAACAGGTACCAGCAACATTGCAAACAAACAGGTTACATCGGCCATTGTCCCAAATGGAATCCTCCAGCGGATGAGAAACTACACATTCCGGCATGCCCTTACACAGCGTAAGCATTGCTGTGTCAGGGCATGATTTGAGATGCAGTTTTGCAAAAGCAGGAGGGCCGCAGTTTGGACACGCCTGGGTTACTTGGACAAGAGGGAGTTTAGGGCAATACATCTCACCTGAGTGGTGTCTCTGCAACATGGCGGAGGTCCCGGTCCACATTATAAGTATGCCGACCATGGTACAGCTGGGGTACTGTCATGTCACTTTACATCCACGCTGGGTACTTAGCACTTTGGGAAGGCTACTCCGTAAGACCTGTGGAAGAGAATAGTATGAAGTTCCAGGTATGTGTAATAGAGTCATCCTTCATGGAAAAGAACAGGTACCAGCAACATTGCAAACAAACAGGTTACCTCAGACTTTGTCCCAAATGGAATCCTCGAGCGGTTGAGAAACTACACATCCCAGCATGCCCTGACACAGCATGAGCATTGCTTTGTCAGGGCATGATTTGAGATGCAGTTTTGCAAAAGCAGGAGGGCCGCAGTTTGGACATGCCTGGGTTACTTGGACAAGAGGGAGTTTTGGGCAATACATCTCACCTGATTGGTGTCTCTGCAACATGGCGGAGGTCCGGGTCCACATCACAAGTAGGACATCCATGGTAGAGCTGGGGTACTGTCGTGTCACTTTACATCCATGCTGGGTACTTAGCACTTTGAGAAGGCTACTCCGTAAGACTTGTGGAAGAGAATAGTATGAAGTACCAGGTATTTGTAAAAGTTTCATCCTTCGTGAAAAAGAACAGGTACCAGCAACATTGCAAACAAACAGGTTACATCGGCCTTTGTCCCAAAAAGAATCCTCCAGCAAATGAGAAACTACACATTCCAGCATGCCCTGACACAGCATAAGGATTGCTGTGTCAGGGCATGATTTGAGATGCAGTTTTGCAAAAGCAGGAGGGCTGCAGTTTGGACATGCCTGGGTAACGTGGACAAGAGGGAGTTTTGGGCAATACATCTCACCTGAGTGTTGTCTCTGCAACATGGCGGAGGTCCGGGTCCACATCTCAAGTAGGCCGACCATGGTACAGCTGGGGTACTGTCGTGTTACTTTACATCCACGCTGGGTACTTAGCACTATGGGAAGGCTATTCCGTAAGACTTGCGGAAAAGAATAGTATGAAGTTCCAGGTATTTTTAATAGTCATCCTTCGTGGAAAAGAACAGGTACCAGCAACATTGCAAACAAACAGGTTACATCTGCATTTTTTCCCCAAATGCAATCCTCCACGTTTGAGAAACTGCACATCACAGCATGCCCTGACACAGCGTAAGCATTGCTGTGTCAGGGCATGATTTAAGATGCAGTTTTGCAAAAACAGGAGGGCTGCAGTTTGGACATGCCTGGGTTACTTGGACAAGAGGGAGTTTTGGGCAATACATCTCACCTGAGTGGTGTATCTGCAACATGGCGGAGGTCCGGGACCACATCACAAGTAGGCCGACCATGGTACAGCTGGGGTACTGTCGTGTCACTTTACATCCACGCTGGGTACTTAGCACTTTGGGAAGGCTACTCCGTAAGACTTGTGGAAGAGAATAGTATGAAGTTCCAGGTATATTTAATAGTCATCCTTTGTAGAAAAGAACAGGTTCCAGCAACATTGCAAACAAACAGGTTACATCGGCCTTTGTCCCATATGGAATCCTCCAGCGGATGAGAAACTACACATCCCAGCATGCCCTTACACAGCGTAAGCATTGCTGTGTCAGGGCATGATTTGAGATGCAGTTTTGCAAAAGCAGGAGGGCCGCAGTTTGGACACGCCTGGGTTACTTGGACAAGAGGGAGTTTTGGGCAATACATCTCACCTGAGTGGTGTCTCTGCAACATGGCGGAGGTCCGGGTCCACATTACAAGTTTGCCGACCATGGTACAGCTGGGGTACAGTCGTGTCACTTTACATCGACGCTGGGTACTTAGCACTTTGGGAAGGCTACTCCATAAGACTTGTGGAATGGAATAGTATGAAGTTCCAGGTATTTGTAATAGAGTCATCCGTCGTGGACAAGAACAGGTACCAGCAACATTGCAAACAAACAAGTTACATCGGCCTTTGTCCCAAATGGATTCCTCCAGCGGATGAGAAACTACACATCCCAGCATGCCCTTACACAGCGTAAGCATTGCTGTGTCAGGGCATGATTTGAGATGCAGTTTTGCAAAAGCAGGAGGGCCGCAGTTTGGACATGCCTGGGTTACTTGGACAAGAGGGAGTTTTGGGCAATACATCTCACCTGAGTGGTGTCTCTGCACCATGGCGGAGGTCCGGGTCCACATTACAAATATGCCGACCATGGTAGAGCTGGGGTACTGTCGTGTCACTTTACATCCACGCTGGGTACTTAGCACTTTGGGAAGGCTACTCCATAAGACTTGTGGAAGATAATAGCATGCTAGTGGCAGCCAGCGATATGATCCCAATTCAATTGCATCGCTGAATATGGGAAGCCTCCCTGCCTCCGCAGCCTGGCTGTGAAGGCAGTAGGGCCTCCACCATTTTCATGTTTTCAAGGGCCGCACATGATGTCATGCGGCTGCCTCTAACCTGCCTCCATTTCCAATGCCACATACGCTGCATGGCAAATGCCTCTGCCTGTCAATTACATTGGCCGGCCCGCACGCACAGAATGGGACTTGCACGTGCACACTGGGCCGAAAATAGGCCCAATGTGATCGCATCGCATTAGCAATGCAAGCTGAATTGGGCCCATGAGCTACAAGTCCTGCATACTTAGCGGAATCACTTTATTTCATATCTTCAATTTCTCTAGCTGATTTTCCAAATTAGGGGAATCACCTGACTTAAGCTAGCAGTGTCTGAACTCATTTCACGGGTGGCTTCTTCAAAAGGTTTGAGCACCTTGCAGAAGATGAAAAGTATTTTCTACTGTGCTGGGCTAAGGTATAGTCCCACCCTTCCCTCAAAGTCATGGCTTGTTCAGTAGAGGGTTGAATTCCACCTTGTTACCACCTCTTGCTTCAGTTGGTGGCAGGGCAAATTGAACTGTTCTTGCAGCTGCAATCTCATGCATGCTGATGCTAAATGCCGAAAAATATCACAACATTTTTCGGACCACAAGAATCATATTGTCATATTGTCATTAAAAAAAACAACCTGTACCACCAAGTTGATTGTGTGAGCAAAACATGGGATGTGTTGGATTTCTCCCAGCTGTAATGCTTTCACAATATTTGTGTCATTATTATATATAATATTTGTGGCAAATCTTGAGGAGAGTCCAAGTGGAGTAAGCCATTTTCTTATGACATCCGTTAGTTTTTCTGAGAGGATGTCAGCGGTATGCCTCTAAATGAAGCAAGTGATACATAGAGTAGCCTGCTTCTAAATGAGCTGGCATTATTTGTAGAGATGAGCGGGTTCGGTTCCTCGGAATCCGAACCCCCCCGAACTTCAGCCTTTTTACACGGGTCCGAGGCAGACTCGGATCTTCCCGCCTTGCTCGGCTAACCCGAGCGCGCCCGAACGTCATCATCCCGCTGTGGGATTCTCGCGAGGCTCGTATTCTATCGCGAGACTCGGATTCTATATAAGGAGCCGCGCGTCGCCGCCATTTTCACACGTGCATTGAGATTGATAGGGAGAGGACGTGGCTGGCGTCCTCTCCGTTAGAATAGATAGAGACACTTGAGTTGATTACTTAGTAATTTTGGGGAGCATTAGGAGTACTCAGAGTGCAGAGTTTTGCTGATAGTTAGTTACTAGTGACTGACCACCACCAGTTTTATTTATTATTTAATATAATCCGTTCTCTGCCTGAAAAAAAACGATACACAGTCACATACCATATCTGTGCTCAGCCTCAGTGTGCTGCATGATAATATCATCTATGTATATCTGACTGTGCTGAGTGCTCACTGCTCACACAGCTGAATTGTGGGGGAGACTGGGGTGCAGTTATAGCAGGAGTACAGTGCACACTTTTGCTGCCAGTGTGACTGACCAGTGACCACCAGTATATTGTCTGCCTGAAAAAGTTAAACACTCCTGTGGTGTTTTTTTTTTTTATTCTATAAACGCATTCTGCTGACAGTGTCCAGCAGGTCCGTCATTCATTATATTATATAAATATTTACCTGCAGTAGTGTTATATTTTTTTTGTTCATCTCTATCATCTTTATCATCTCTATATTAGCAGACGCAGTACGGTAGTCCACGGCTGTGGCTACCTCTGTGTCGTCAGTGCTCGTCCATAATTGTATACCTACCTGTGGTGGTTTTTTTTTTTCTATCTTCTTCATACTAGTAGTTTAGGAGTCTGCTGACAGTGTCCAGCAGGTCCGTCATTATATTATATATACCTGCAGTAGTGATATATATATATTTTTTATATCATTATCATCTCTATACTAGCAGACGCAGTACGGTAGTCCACGGCTGTGGCTACCTCTGTGTCGTCAGTGCTCGTCCATAATTGTATACCTACCTGTGGTGGGTTTTTTTTTCTATCTTCTTCATACTAGTAGTTTAGGAGTCTGCTGACAGTGTCCAGCAGGTCCGTCATTATATTATATATACCTGCAGTAGTGATATATATATATTTTTTATATCATTATCATCTCTATACTAGCAGACACAGTACGGTAGTCCACGGCTGTGGCTACCTCTGTGTCGTCAGTGCTCGTCCATAATTGTATACCTACCTGTGGTGGGTTTTTTTTTTCTATCTTCTTCATACTAGTAGTTTAGGAGTCTGCTGACAGTGTCCAGCAGGTCCGTCATTATATTATATATACCTGCAGTAGTGATATATATATATTTTTTATATCATTATCATCTCTATACTAGCAGACGCAGTACGGTAGTCCACGGCTGTGGCTACCTCTGTGTCGTCAGTGCTCGTCCATAATTGTATACCTACCTGTGGTGGGTTTTTTTTTTCTATCTTCTTCATACTAGTAGTTTAGGAGTCTGCTGACAGTGTCCAGCAGGTCTGTCATTATATTATATATACCTGCAGTAGTGATATATATATATTTTTTATATCATTATCATCTCTATAATAGCAGACGCAGTACGGTAGTCCACGGCTGTAGCTACCTCTGTGTCGTCAGTGCTCGTCCATAATTGTATACCTACCTGTGGTGTTTTTTTTTTCTATCTTCTTCATACTAGCAGTTTAGGAGTCTGCTGACAGTGTCCAGCAGGTCCGTCATTATATTATATATACCTGCAGTAGTGATATATATATATTTTTTATATCATTATCATCTCTATACTAGCAGACGCAGTACGGTAGTCCACGGCTGTAGCTACCTCTGTGTCGTCAGTCACTCGTCATCCATAAGTATACTAGTATCCATCCATCTCCATTGTTTACCTGAGGTGCCTTTTAGTTGTGCCTATTAAAATATGGAGAACAAAAATGTTGAGGTTCCAAAAATAGGGAAAGATCAAGATCCACTTCCACCTCGTGCTGAAGCTGCTGCCACTAGTCATGGCCGAGACGATGAAATTCCATCAACGTCGTCTGCTAAGGCCGATGCCCAATGTCATAGTACAGAGCATGTAAAATCCAAAACACAAAATATCAGTAAAAAAAGGACTCAAAAATCTAAAATAAAATCGTCGGAGGAGAAGCGTAAACTTGCCAATATGCCATTTACCACACGGAGTGGCAAGGAACGGCTGAGGCCCTGGCCTATGTTCATGGCTAGTGGTTCAGCTTCACATGAGGATGGAAGCACTCAGCCTCTCGCTAGAAAAATGAAAAGACTTAAGCTGGCAAAAGCACAGCAAAGAACTGTGCGTTCTTCGAAATCACAAATCCACAAGGAGAGTCCAATTGTGTCGGTTGCGATGCCTGACCTTCCCAACACTGGACGTGAAGAGCATGCGCCTTCCACCATTTGCACGCCCCCTGCAAGTGCTGGAAGGAGCACCCGCAGTCCAGTTCCTGATAGTCAGATTGAAGATGTCAGTGTTGAAGTACACCAGGATGAGGAGGATATGGGTGTTGCTGGCGCTGGGGAGGAAATTGACAAGGAGGATTCTGATGGTGAGGTGGTTTGTTTAAGTCAGGCACCCGGGGAGACACCTGTTGTCCGTGGGAGGAATATGGCCATTGACATGCCTGGTGAAAATACCAAAAAAATCAGCTCTTCGGTGTGGAAGTATTTCAACAGAAATGCGGACAACAGGTGTCAAGCCGTGTGTTGCCTTTGTCAAGCTGTAATAAGTAGGGGTAAGGACGTTAACCACCTCGGAACATCCTCCCTTATACGTCACCTGCAGTGCATTCATCATAAGTCAGTGACAAGTTCAAAAACTTTGGGCGACAGCGGAAGCAGTCCACTGACCAGTAAATCCCTTCCTCTTGTAACCAAGCTCACGCAAACCACCCCACCAACTCCCTCAGTGTCAATTTCCTCCTTCCCCAGGAATGCCAATAGTCCTGCAGGCCATGTCACTGGCAATTCTGACGAGTCCTCTCCTGCCTGGTATTCCTCCGATGCATCCTTGAGTGTAACGCCTACTGCTGCTGGCGCTGCTGTTGTTGCTGCTGGGAGTTGATGGTCATCCCAGAGGGGAAGTCGTAAGACCACTTTTACTACTTCCACCAAGCAATTGACTGTCCAACAGTCCTTTGCGAGGAAGATGAAATATCACAGCAGTCATCCTGCTGCAAAGCGGATAACTGAGGCCTTGGCATCCTGGGCGGTGAGAAACGTGGTGCCGGTATCCATCATTACTGCAGAGCCAACTATAGACTTGATTGAGGTACTGTGTCCCCGGTACCAAATACCATCTAGGTTCCATTTCTCTAGGCAGGCGATACCGAAAATGTACACAGACCTCAGAAAAAGACTCACCAGTGTCCTAAAAAATGCAGTTGTACCCAATGTCCACTTAACCACGGACATGTGGACAAGTGGAGCAGGGCAGACTCAGGACTATATGACTGTGACAGCCCACTGGGTAGATGTATTGACTCCCGCCGCAAGAACAGCAGCGGCGGCACCAGTAGCAGCATCTCGCAAACGCCAACTCTTTCCTAGGCAGGCTACGCTTTGTATCACCGCTTTCCAGAATACGCACACAGCTAAAAACCTCTTACGGCAACTGAGGAAGATCATCGCAGAATGGCTTACCCCAATTGGACTCTCCTGTGGATTTGTGGCATCGGACAACGCCAGCAATATTGTGTGTGCATTAAATATGGGCAAATTCCAGCACGTCCCATGTTTTGCACATACCTTGAATTTGGTGGTGCAGAATTATTTAAAAAACGAGAGGGGCGTGCAAGAGATGCTGTCGGTGGCCAGAAGAATTGCGGGACACTTTCGGCGTACAGGCACCACGTACAGAAGACTGGAGCAACACCAAAAACGCCTGAACCTGCCCTGCCATCATCTGAAGCAAGAAGTGGTAACGAGGTGGAATTCAACCCTCTATATGCTTCAGAGGTTGGAGGAGCAGCAAATTCCATTCAAGCCTATACAACTGACCACGATATAGGAGGTGGAATGCACCTGTCTCAAGCGCAGTGGAGAATGATTTCAACATTGTGCAAGGTTCTGCAACCTTTTGAACTTGCCACACGTGAAGTCAGTTCAGACACTGCCAGCCTGAGTCAGGTCATTCCCCTCATCAGGCTTTTGCAGAAGAAGCTGGAGACATTGAAGGAGGAGCTAACACAGAGCGATTCCGCTAGGCATGTGGGACTTGTGGATGGAGCCCTTAATTCGCTTAACAAGGATTCACGGGTGGTCAATCTGTTGAAATTAGAGCACTACATTTTGGCCACCGTGCTCGATCCTAGATTTAAAACCTACGTTGTATCTCTCTTTCCGGCAGACACAAGTCTGCAGGGGTTCAAAGAACTGCTGGTGAGAAAATTGTCAAGTCAAGCGGAACGCGACCTGTCAACATCTCCTCCTTCACATTCTCCCGCAACTGGGGGTGCGAGGAAAAGGCTCAGAATTCCGAGCCCACCCGCTGGCGGTGATGCAGGGCAGTCTGGAGCGACTGCTGATGCTGACATCTGGTCCGGACTGAAGGACCTGACAACGATTACGGACATGTCGTCTACTGTCACTGCATATGATTCTCTCACCATTGAAAGAATGGTGGAGGATTATATGAGTGACCGCATCCAAGTAGGCACGTCAGACAGTCCGTACGTATACTGGCAGGAAAAAGAGGCAATTTGGAGGCCCTTGCACAAACTGGCTTTATTCTACCTAAGTTGCCCTCCCACAAGTGTGTACTCCGAAAGAGTGTTTAGTGCCGCCGCTCACCTTGTCAGTAATCGGCGTACGAGGTTACTTCCAGAAAATGTGGAGAAGATGATGTTCATTAAAATGAATTATAATCAATTCCTCCATGGAGACATTCACCAGCAGCAATTGCCTCCACAAAGTACACAGGGAGCTGTGATGGTGGATTCCAGTGGGGACAAATTGATAATCTGTGAGGAGGGGGATGTACACGGTGATGAATCGGAGGATGATGATGAGGTGGACATCTTGCCTCTGTAGAGCCAGTTTGTGACTGAAATGACGGGTTGGTTTGGACCCCCACCAAAAAAGAAGCAATTAATCTCTCCTTGCACAGTCATGTGGCAGACCCTGTCACTGAAATGATGGGTTGGTTAAAGTGTGCATGTCCTGTTTATACAACATAAGGGTGGGTGGGAGGGCCCAAGGACAATTCCATCTTGCACCTCTTTTTTCTTTCATTTTTCTTTGCGTCATGTGCTGTTTGGGGAGTGTTTTTTGGAAGGGCCATCCTGCGTGACACTGCAGTGCCACTCCTAGATGGGCCAGGTGTTTGTGTCGGCCACTTGGGTCGTGAGCTTAGTCATCCAGCGACCTCGGTGCAAATTTTAGGACTAAAAATAATATTGTGAGGTGTGAGGTGTTCAGAATAGACTGAAAATGAGTGGAAATTATGGTTATTGAGGTTAATAATACTTTGGGATCAAAATGACCCCCAAATTCTATGATTTAAGCTGTTTTTTAGGGTTTTTTGAAAAAAACACCCGAATCCAAAACACACCCGAATCCGACAAAAAAAATTCGGTGAGGTTTTGCCAAAACGCGTTCGAACCCAAAACACGGCCACGGAACCGAACCCAAAACCAAAACACAAAACCCGAAAAATTTCCGGTGCACATCTCTAATTATTTGTTAGAAACTGCTGCTGCAGGTGATGGCGATTCACCCTCCCAGTGGGCTGTCACAGTCATGTAGTCTTTGCCCGTTACCACTTGTCCACATTTCTGTGGTTACGTGAACAGTGGGTACCATGGCATTTTGTAGGACAATAAAAAAATTTTTTTTACAACTCGGTATAGCCGAGGAATTACTTTTTGGGTAAAATGGAGCAGAGATGGAATTTGGTACGAGGTACACAGGACCTCAATTAACTGTGTAAAACCCACTGCATTAATGTAGGATGTTGGATGCAGATCTAATACTAGCATAGCCGTAATGGTGTCATTTAACCTCCTATAGTCCACGCAGAACCGGGTGCTCACTCACTTCTTTGGGACCAGCACTACGGGCGCAGCCCAGGCACTGCAGACTTCTGGATCACTCCTAACCTCTGCATCACATCCACTTCCTTCCTGATGGCCTGTAACACCTCCAATGTGCCTCCTTATGCTGGCTGTCTCAGGGGTGTTTGTTTACCTGTGTCTACATAGTTTGTGACTAAGTGCATTTTTTCTGGCTTCCCTGTGAAGAAGGCTTGGTAGGGGAGCAGGGTGTCAGAAAGCTTCACCTCTGTCAACTCCTCTCTATACTGGGCATCTGTAAGGGTACCACCGGACACTGCCACTGCTGTCAGATCTAATAAAGGGTCCAGCTCCTGGTCCTCCTCTGGTTGGCTGCAAACTGACAGCACACATGTGTCCCTGCTTTGGTAGGCCTTAAGCATATTTATGTGATATACTCTATGCCTCTTTCTGCCCTCCTCGCTGGCAATGACATAGTTCACATAACTTATGTGCTGGACCACCATGAACTGGCATTCCCATGCAGGCTGCAGTTTGTTCTCCCTCATTGGAACCAGTACCAGGATCTTCTGCCCCACTTAAAATCTGCATGCTCTGGCAGTCCAATCATGCCAGCACCTCTGCCTGGCTTGTGCAACCTTGGTCCTTTTAATACCTAGGTGCCTGGCCAGGGGATTTCCATGTGCTACCCTAAGCAGACCCAACAAGAACGGGGAACTACCAGCTGTCGCTCAGTAACCTGCCCTGGTATGGTATCAGGGACAGATTGCTCCCTGGATAAACAGTTATTCTCTCCCCACAGTCTGTGAGTATCATTGAGACTTTCAGGTCCACCAACTGTACTGCTGCTCTAAGGGTCTCAAGGGAGGCATCGGTTTTCAATTCTGCTTTGAGACAGGCTTTCTATTGAACTCTCAGTGTGTAGTTTGGACGCCTGTGGTGTGCCTTTGAGTGACTGCATTGCAGGGAGAGGGGCTTTGGGGGATGTGGCCAGACCTCTGTTCTCAGTCAACTCCTTGACCAGCCATTCAGAGGTTAATAAAGTGTGTCCCCTCTGTGCTGCTCTGGCCTGTGTAATTTATGCTACTCCTAGAGGCCCAGTTGATACCTTCCCCCACCCTGGGCCCTCTTCAATCCTAGCAACCATGATCTCACGTGAACACTGCCCATCATATCCACAGAAATTTCAGTGACAAGTTTGACATCATCAACAGCACATACATTTACACTGGGTTCCCCTTGCTCCTTAGGGCAGATCAATTCTCCCCCTAAAGACTCAGTGTGGTGTTTGAATTCCAGTGGTGTGCCTTTGTTTGTGTCTGTGTGCAGCTTGTTTGCAGGGAGGTGGGCTCTGCCTTCAAGTAAGCACTTTATGATTTGGTGGTCCCAGTAGCTACAAACACAGACCCATCTTCAGCTTACCCTGGCAGTATCTTCAATAGACATATCAATAATGCATATAGGACCCAATTGGTCACTCCCCATCAATGGTACACTATTCCTTACAGTGATACATGCAGTAACAGAATTACTGGTCATATTGTCACAAGACAATACATTATTATTTTCCCAACCTGGTGCATTCGCTCCAGATACCAGCAAATCAATAGCCATATTTTAACCAATACATGGAGTCATTGCCCTCCCCTTATACATATACATTTGCATTTTACCTGGGTCCCATGGTCCCGGGGATGGAATCTGGTCAGTGTGGAAAACCGGCAAAATTACATTTTTAGTGACATCAGGTTGTGTTACATACTGTAGGTGGCCCGCATTCAGCCCAAGTTAGTACATAGATTGGCATGTAGCTTCACTTGAGCTGCTTGGGGGGGGGGGGGGGGGGACGGGGGGGGGGGGGACACACAGGGTTAGCAGGTATTAGGGCAGCAGTACCTTCATTATTGTCATTCATATATTCTGCCCACCTCTGACCCGAATCTGTGCATTAGTAAGTAAGAAGCAGTGCATTAGTAAGAAAAGTGGGTAACACACTTGTGAGGTCAAGGTCTCCTGTCCTCTTCTAATGACAAGAGGTCTGTGGACAAACAGGTTCCCCTTCGACTCCAGTAACCTGTATAACATTAATATCACCACCCACAGTCACATCATTGCAGGGTTCAGCATTAACGCATATAACCGGAACAGGGTCACATAGTTCAGAAGAAATAGCAGAATCATCATCTTATGGGACAAATGGTGATATTAATCATCCAGAGTCAGTATTAACTACCTCCCATGTGGGAATATACTCAAACACCTCCACCTCTCTCCCAACCACAGTCTCCTCAACACTTATGGCTCCTTTCGAAGCAGTTTCCTCCAGATACCAATCGTGCGCCTCCTCTGGTAGCATGCTGTGCGCACCATC
Organism: Pseudophryne corroboree; assembly: GCF_028390025.1. NCBI lineage: Eukaryota > Metazoa > Chordata > Amphibia > Anura > Myobatrachidae > Pseudophryne > Pseudophryne corroboree. Next base: position 198,872,751 of record NC_086451.1, read on the forward strand.
AGCCTTTCCCAGCAGGGTAAATGGTACTTCGGGATATGCTATCTCTGCATATTCCACACCAGAGGCGTAACTAGGGTTTTTGGAGCCCAGGGCAAGAAGAAGAGTGTGCCCCCCCCCCCCCAAAAAAAAACACAAACAAAAAGAACCATGTGTGTGCGCGCGAGGGAAAAAATGGGTGTGGCCATGCACCAGAATGGGTGTGGCCACTGAAAATGGGGCGTGCCAACTTGACTATCACCTACCCCCTGTGTCGCCTCTCAACACACTATCACCTACCCCTTGTGTCGTCTCTGAGCACACCTTCATTCAATTTTTGCACAGTACGTATGCAGAGTCCCCTTTTTATACAGTGCCAGATACACAGTGCCCCACAGTGCCAGATACACAGTGCCCCACAGTGCCAGATACACAGTGACAGATACAGTGACAGATACATATTGCCCCACAGTGGTAGATACACAGTGCCCCACAGTGTCAGATCCACAGTGCCAGATCAGTGCCCCACAGTGCCAGATACACAGTGCCAGATACAAGAATCCCCCCCACCCCTCCCACTGGCTGCTGCTTACTTCCGTCAGGAATCAGTGTCACCGCTGCCCGCTGGCCTCTGCTATGTGAGGCAAAGACTTAAGGAAACTTTATCTAACACATGTGCACTAGTTTGGCATTGGAGGCAGTGGCGTTTCTAGCGGCGGGCGAGCCGTGCAACCGCACGGGGCGCCCGCCGCGGCACTTTGTGTGTCCTTATCCCCTCTCCTCCCTCTCCCCGAGCGCTCCTGCAAACGCGTCATTCTGCGAAGCCCCCTGCAGTGCTGTGTAAAATGGGGGCACGTGCCTGCCGCGCTGTGTAAAATGGGGATACCTGCCTGTCGCACTGTGTAAAATGGGGATACCTGCCTGCCGCGCTTTGTAAAATGGGGACACCTGCCTGCCGCTCTGTGTAAAATGGGGACACTTGCCTGCTGTAATGTGTAAAATGGGGACTTTTTTATTTTTATTTCCCCCCCCCTGTGGTGGGCGTGATGATATCAGATGAGGCTATGCCCACTTTAATGAGACCACGCCCATTTCAATCAGGCCACACACCCTTGACGGGAGTGCGCGCGCCTTCGGCGCGCGCATGCATTTTCTTTTTACAGCCAGATGGGGGGGGGGGGGGGGAGGGCACGCAATTTTTTTTTAGAACAATGGGGGGGGGCGCATTTTAAAATCTGGCACTGGGAGACAAATTGTCTAGAAACGGCCCTGTTTGGAGGACACACACACAGGGGATACGCAGCCAATACTGGGATTGAGAACAGAGCAAGGAATTACTCTGCAATTGAGAGCAGGCAGTCCCCTTTAAATATTTACCGGGGAAACCTCAGACCCTACAATTGCTAATAGTCGAAATATGTTTTAAAAGGAAAAAGGTGGCAGCACATTCCACACTACTCCATCCCTTTCCAGACCCATCACGAAGGGAGGAGAGGAATAGGAATCTCTTCTTACCCAGTAAGAGATGTGCTGCTTTTCAGTTAGCTACACAAGGTATTATTAACCCATTCAAATGTATACAGCATACAATGTTATTTAATCATTAGAACTCAGATCAACATCACATGGCAGTTAAAACACATTTAAAAGAAAGGCGAGAAATCTATTAATACCTACTATGTATAGATGGATCAGCATCAATGATACTGACATAGTAACAAATCATTACACTGTAGTTAATCAATCTTAGATAAATATAAATAGAAGCTTTGCTCCAAAATACTGTAACCAATACAAAAGACAGGCTTAGATACTTACCATTCCATACAATACTGTACATTATGCAATGCATTCCTAGCTGTATAACATTCTACTAAACTATGACATGCTGGAGTGAATTTCATAACAATGAACTCTACTTGCAGCATCCTACAGTATATACTGTAAGTTTTTGCCCCCCTCCCCCCTCCAAAACCCAGAACCCCCATTTTACACAAGGCCCTGCAAACTTTGTACCCCCCCCCATATCCTCATAGGCGTGCGCAGCACATTTTATTAGGGGGTGCACCGTCAGAGGGGTGTGTCTAGCACCGCCTTTTGGGCGTGTCTAGCACCATCTATTGACGGTCAATGCAATATAAAATGTCCACCCTTGTACCAATCCTAATAAAGCAGATACATTGTCAGATGTTGTGGTGTGCACCAAACAAACACCCCTGATGGCACTCACTGCAATTACACTGCTCCTCCTCAGCCTGGTCTGGCTGCCCCTCTCTTTCCGCTGCAAGCTGCAGCAGCTTACTACAAGTCAGCCACTCACTGACACTGACAGTCGCAGACTAGTACTGCTGCTGCTGGAAAAACGAGTGACGTGTCAATGTTGCTGCCGACCGCCTGCCAGTATTGAATTTGTCTTCCTAAGAGGAACACTGGCTGCATGCTGATCCTCGTCAGTGGCTGGCATTGGCATAGCATAGAAGGAGAGAGGTGGGCATGTGGCGGGTGGGCGTGCGAGCAGCATGACGTAATCACATCACATCATACTGTTTTTGTACATGGAGGTGGAGGTGGAGCTGGGAGTTTGAAAGCCGCTGGCAGTGGCACCCTTGATTAACCCAGGCTCATCATGGTAAAGAGGTCATCTGGGCCGATATACCCAATATATTTTTTTAGCACAGGTTTCTGATTTTCAGAAAAACCTTCCATGAGCTTGCTGCAAATGGCATAACAGTGAGGAGGTTCCTAGATGGTGAATGTCCCTGTCACAATTCCGGTGCAGTGAAACTCCAGATATCCTAATCTGAGAACGCTGCCATGACACCTTACTGATTACCTCAGTGCATGTGGTAAATCCACGTGGTAACTGCCACCATCATTAGTACCAGTCGCTGCTCCAGCCAGGCTAAGCAACTTTGAGGGACCTTGCCCTCACCTGCACACAAAATTATTAATACATAAAAAATTAGGTAACATGAGCCTCTCAAAATTTGGGTATGAAAACACAGACAACCGGACCAAAAATTAAGATAATTTAATTTAGATAAAAATTCCAAAGCTTATTGTTACAGAAAAAGAAAGTTACAACAAAGTAATTGTTTAAATAGTCATGCAAGTAATTACAATCTCAAGAAATAAAAATGAGGTAAGAAAAAGAGGCAATGCTCAGATCACCTGAAGAGTCTCAACGCTAGTTGAGTGAGGTCTCTCTGCATATCCTGGACATTATAGGATCCAATCTCTCACTGAATGCCACCTCATGATAATGACCATTTGCAGCAAGAGTTTCTCATATTTAAGCAGATGCTGCAGCTCATCCCTAGCTCCCCACCCTCTTGGGATTCATTTAACCCTTCCAAAGCCAGGGTGAATTGAGTCTCAGCTTATACTGTGGTGTCTCTTATAAATACTAGTATGGCAGATGGCTTTATCTTATAATTGTTTGAAGCTGCAAGGGTTTACACCTGTAGGATGAGGCTTGTGTAAATATCTTGGGCTTTACAACCTGGAAGAGCATGTCACACCCTTCTGGCCATAGATCTGGTTCCTGGGTAATCAAACTAGTTCTGGTCAGGGAGAACTTATACCTGGGTACACAGGGTGTCTCCATTAAACTGCAGGCTTGACCCCTGCTGTGCTTATTCACAGATTCCTGTCCCATACACAGGATCTTAGGGCTGATTAGCATCTTGTCTCTGAAGTTCTGTGACTATAATGAAATACCAGCAGATCATTTAACGTTCTACCATGACATGCAAAGACATTTAAGTGGTATAATACATTGGTACATTGATACATCAATCAGAATGATACAAATTTTAATCATGCCCATTTCAATATAAAATTGGATGTTCCTTACAGTCCCTACTTCTACTTACTGTGGTTTTTTAAATACTACAGATGTCTTGACAATTGTTGTTAGGATTTTAGTAAAAATAGTTCCACACATAAGAGGTGGATTTGTTGGTTCCATCATGCCCAGGCATGACAATGGCCACCTTCTTATCTTGGGCAAGAGCTGCTTCCACTGGTGCCTGACACAAACAACATCCACATTCTCAACATCATCCTTAGTGCCAGCATCAGCTACACAATTATACCCCTCATCATCTTGCACTTCTATAGTGGCATCCTCAGTTTCTCTATCATAAGCTATACTTCTGCTGTTCAGAGAGAGCAGAAATGGTGGAATGTGGCGTCTCTACAAGTACAGTGTCAGAAGGTCAGGCTGACACATAGCACTCGAGGACACACTTAGACTCTCCTGAGGAATTTGTGACATATTAGTTTCCGAATGCACCGTTTTTTCTACCGTTTTTTGCCTTAATGGTTTTAATTTACAACTCTTCTAGACTCTGAGTGAAAAGTTCTTGCATCATCATGAGAGGCAGAAAAAGATGTCTCACTGACAGTTGCAGAATCACCACTCATAAATAAGGGCCAGGTAATCCAAAATGCTCATCTCTAGTTTAAAGTTATGCAGGATGAGTTATGCAGGATGAGTGTCCTATATCCAACATACAGAATATTCCAAAATATAGAATTTTTTTGAACGCAATTAAAATAGTGACACCTTTGATTTCTGATGGTTTAATGTACACAAACTTTGTTTAATTCATACAATTATTAAAATTATTGTGTGAAATTACATTCAGCCTGTGTGCATAACCATAAGGTGTATATGAAACATAAATGCATTCTGTGTTTATACTTGAGTCCCATCCCTTAGATATTTCATTATAATAAGCAAATATTCCAATATATAGTAAATCCAATATCCAAAATACTTTTGGTCCCAAGCATGTTGAATGTGGGAGACTCAACCTGTAATGTCAACACAATTAAAATGCTTTCAGTAGCATTACAACCATGTAGGCATTATCCTGTCGGTATATTCAGTGCTGACTGTTGTGACCAGGGCTGCCAAGGGAAGTCCTGGGCCCTGGTACAACAACATCCCGGGCACCCCCAGAGTAGGTGTGGCCACAGTATGTATATTTCTATATATGGGTAAATATATATATATATCTATGTTGAAATATATATATAGATATATAATACTAACACTAGTGGTAATGTATGGATGCATGTATTATAGAATATTTATATAGAATTTATAAGCCACAGTGCTGTCTGTCACTCACAGTTCTCAGCTCACAGTGTCACAGCCTAACAAACTAGCTCCCGACGAGGTGACAGCCCTGCTGCTGATTCTTACAACTGAGCTGAGCTGCACCATGGGCCACTCCCAGCCAGCTGCATGCCAGCTCTACCCCCTCCCCTCCTCTCTCGATACCACTGGTCGTGACTGTTAACTAAAAGTTTATATGCCACAGCTACTGTCAATGATATCTGGAATGAACTCTTAACACCTACCACTAGTGTTGGTGATATCAATTCCTAAAAATTCTGACATCTACTAAACAAATCATAGAAGGACAGGCTACCAGCTTTGTGTAATATATATCTTGGGGCTAAACGTTCAAGATGCCAGCTGCTGGGATCCCAGCAGCCGAACTACCAATGCTGGTAATCCCAACACCTGTCAGAACACTGACGCCGGATCCCAAAAGTCAGTATAGCTTAGAGGTTTAGGATTCCACTGCAGTGGGTTAGGCAACACTGGGAAGGGAAGTTTGGGGGGGGGGTTGGAGTTAGGTTTAAGCACTAATAGGGGAGGGTTAGGGTTTGGCTTTAGAAAGGGGGTTTAGGTTTAGGCACTTAGGTGGAAGTTTAGGGTTAGGCTACGGTAAGGGAGGGTTAGGAGTGTAGGGGGGATACAATACTTACCACACCTCTGTCGTGATTGTGAGCTATTGGATGCCGGCATCAGTATTCTGACCACAAACATCCTGTCCGCTAGGATCGTATACTGATCCCATCTTGGGAAAGGAAAAGTAAGTTAAACATTTTTTAATATAAAATATATTTTAATATTGATTCCATTATGTATCATCTTATCTCCAAGCGCCGCCTTGGAAGTGACATCACCAACCCGTCAATAAGCTGGGTCGGACTAAATAAGCTTGGTCGGAGTCTCAGCCAAGTCACACCTGGGAAGCACCCGTGTATAAAACCCACCTGCGACCTGGCAGTGCTGTCTGAAAGGGGTATAATTAATATCCTGAAGTGCAAATTATTTATCAGTTATACAGTATAATAGCATACATCACAAGGCTTTTTTTTTTTTATACAAGATGAATTACACTAAACTCAATAGAATCTATTTTGAAATAAAAACCTTAATTGCAGTATTCATATGGTGCAAAAAATTGGGGAGTGATGCTGAAATAAATGATTATTATTACAATAATGATATATAACTCTAACAGTCTTATGATGTAACAATACTATTTGCAAATGTATAAATGTGTTAGCTGCACAAAAAAACAAAAGCACGTAATCTTTCAGGTAATATTTTTATTTAATTTACCTAACCACATGAAACCACTTTTGTGCAGAATGAAACCTATATGGCTTAGAACATTTATAAAGCTTTTATGATTTACTATTAAGAGATCTGGCAGCAAGTAGGCTCTGAGGTTAAAGCCATTAGAAAATTGCAATGTGGAGCAAGGTCATGTCAGGCTAATGGCAGTTGCTGCATTTCAGCATGACCAAGAGTGGCACAGAGATGTGACCAAGACAAATGAAAAGTAGTAAAGTGCTCATACATATTCACTAAAGTCTACAGTCAGCTCACTTCTTTATGTCAGTAAAATAATTATTGCTTATTGGAAACTGTTAAAATTGAAAGTCAATCCATAGTAAATAAATGCTGATTGCTGTTAAACGAAGACAATGCATGTCTAACATTAACTGGCAAGATACCTCGTGGAAGGAAACATGAAAACTCAAAATAGTTGTTTTAAAACTGTAGCTATAAGTTATTTATTCTATCTTAAGCAACAGACAATCTGACAGAAATAAACTAAAACAATAAATACTGTATAGCGGCTAAGCTCAATGCAAATTAAACATAATTTATTGTTTAAAACAGCACAATTATTATTATTATCTTATCTTAAATTTTTATGGCGCCACAAGGGTTACACAGCGCCTGACAAAGTGCATGCTGTAAACAAATGAGCAAAACAAGAAAACAGCGACTTACAGTACAAAACAATATAGGACAAGTACATTGGATCCTATTCAGCTTCAGTTGCATTTTGCTTTATTTAGTAAAACTGCAACTGCATGCTGGAGGCCATGGTGGTCATTCCGAGTTGATCGCTAGCTGCATTTGTTCGCAGCGCAGCGATCAGGCTAAAAAATGGCAGTTCTATGCATGCGTATGCTGCGCAATGCGGACGCACGACGTACAGGAACAACGAACTATGCAGTTTTGCACAGGGTCTAGCGATGCATTTCAGTCGCACTGGTTGCCGCAGAGTGATTGACATGAAGTGGGAGTTTCTGGGTGGCAACTGACCGTTTTATGGGAGTGTTCGAAAAAACGCAGGAGTGCCAGGGAAAACGCAGGCATGGTTGGGTGGGTTTGTGACGTGAAATCTGGAACTGAATAGTCTGAAGCGATCGCAAGCTCTGAGTAGGTTTTGAGCTGCTCTGAAACTACACAAAATATTTTTGCAGGCGCTCTGCGATACAACCATTCGCACTTCTGCTAAGCTAAAATACACTCCCAGTGGGCGGCGGCATAGCGTTTGCACGGCTGCTAAAAACTGTTAGCTAGCGATCATCTTGGAATGAGGGTCCATATGTAGAATGTATCATTAAAATTCACATTCTGGATGCAGATCCCTAAAGGAGGGGTGGGCCCTCAGGCGGTGCAGCCCACCGGATGTATCCCCTATACCCATGGCCAGATTAACAATGGGAGCGGATGGAGCTGCCGCTCCAGGCCCCCCATCAAAATATGCCCACAGCATCTGCTGGGCTGCTGTAGACAGGAAAAATAAATTTTTGCTGCAGCAGCCTGCAGGTGGCCATTTGAGGCCCCCGCCCCAATCACAGGTAGCGACCCCACTCCTCCACCCCAGGATGGTTATTTGCATGCCATACTGTGAGTTCAACTTCCCCCCACAGTTATGCTGCTGCCTTCCCGTGGGAAGGACCAGGCCGGTTTCCACAGCAGGCACACCTGATAGCATGCTGCAGAAAAGCCGTTCGGGTGCAATGTGACGAGGAGCCGAGAGGCCAGCACTACTGTTGCTGGGAGTGGCTGTCCGTTTGTCTGTACATCCAGGGGTCCCGGCTGCCTCTCTCTCCCTCGCCGCCGGAGCGGCAAATGCACAGCGGTGAGTACCGCGGGTGATGCTGTTGTACATTGCTAGGAATCGGGATGTGTCCCCTCATCCTGGGAGTCCCAGTATTGTTCTCAGTGATGAGCATCGACCACCAGGGTCACCTTACAGATAGCACTACCCCTCCCTGTGACACCCCTCACCCCTACCGTGTACACATTCCTTACTGTACTTACCTGTTCCTTACTGTACTCACCACAACCCTCCCTATGAGCCCCTGAACTCACCATTCCCTGTGCCCACCTCGCCCTTCCTTGTGACCACCTCTACCCTATGACCCCTTTCATCCTACACTGTGCCCAAAACACTCCTCCTTGTGACCCCTCGCAATACCCTGTGCCAACCTCATCCCTCCCCATGCCACCCTGAACTCCTCATTCTCTGTGCCCACCTCACACCTCTCTGTGACCACCTCCACCCTATGACCTCCCTCGTCCTACCCTCCCTCGTCCTACCCTGTGTCATTCCTCCTAGTGCCCCCTCAACCCTCCATCAACTCACCATCCCCTATGACCCCTCTCAACTCACCATCCACTGTGATCACCCTTACCCTGTGACCTCCCCGCTACCTGTGCGTCCCTCACAGCTTTCTCTTATGTATTGACAATGCCGTTTTATATGCAGGAATGAAAGCTATACCTTAAACACACCTTAATACATTTTACCATTGAGCCGCTGCGGCCGCTGTACTTAATACACACTCTACATACTTTGTACGCTATTAGCGTACAAAGTCCCATACTGTGTACGGACTTATCGTACAAACGCCGCGCTGACGGTACAAAGTACTCACAGCGCGTACACACCCAGAGATACACTTTAAACCTTCTACAGCAATGCAATGCAATAATAATACACTTTAAATCTTAGCAGGGCAATGAAGACACAACACCAGATTGTAATTAAACCGCTGGGTTCCAACACCACAGGGTATTATTGCTGAAAGGGGGTTACAATACAAATAATACAATACAATATAACAGAGTAAATGGCTACATTCAATGGTACATACGTGAGTGGACAAGCTTGCGCAACCTGGCCGGTCCTCGGTCATCTGATAGATAACTTTGTGAGTCTAGTGTCTGACCAGGCCTGCTGCAGGCTCTCTTTATTCACTTCATCCAAAACATAACACAATTGATACTGTAATCACTTTGTCCATTGGACACAGGGATGGTCATTTACAGTACAGGAGAGGTCATAGGTCTGTTTGAATAGGTGGGCGATGTCTATTTTCACTGCTCTTGTGGGTGGTCTCCTCTGGATTCCCGCCGCATACATAATGTACAGTAAATACAGTTTATATCTATTTTCTGCTCCTGCACATAACTATCCGCTGGAACATGCGATCTTCCTCAAACCAACACCGGAATGTTTCCCTTAAAATACCATACAGCTGGATACCAAACACCACCTTGTAACCTTGTTCTGTCCCCTCCTATCCTGTAAAGGTGAATCCCTTTGTTCTGTTACCATTAAAACTGATGTTAATTTGTGATGTGGTGCATGGAGACTATGTGTACATTGTGCACTATTTGGATTAAATATGTAATGTATTTTGATAGCCTTCCATGCATTGACAAACTCTACCGTAAATACTCATACCATGCGCTAATGCGCAGGACCGCGGGAGTGACCATACGCAAATTGCGAATATGCGCACACACAGCAGAGCAAGTACGCGCATGGAGGCCATCTGTGTGTAGTTTGTACATGATGTGTGTACTGCAATATTTTTTGACTTTGACAGTCCACCCTTTGGCAGTCACCAATAACTGCCACTACCTAATCAATAAAAACAGAAAAATATCTACACAATATCTACAGCAGTTTGGAGTTGTCAGAGGAGAGTTGTAGGTGGGAAATGTATGACCTAGTGGGATATTAAAAGTATGTATGTATGAATCCATGTCTGAGGGGCATGTATCATTGTGCCGTATATGTTCTACATAAGCTTCGAGGTATTGCGAAGTATACATTAAATCCTTCTCATCCCTTATTAAGGGTCTGTAAATGGGCCAACAAACACTACTGAGCTCTTTTCGGCTTCTTGTTCCAACAAATGGGGTGCACATTTAGTTGATGATACATGGAGGGGGAAACATAAGTGAGTGCTAGTATATGTGGATATCACCTGTCGACTATGTGTGCTATTAACTTAAGGTTGCAGAGATGAAGATAAGACATATAAATAAAATACATTCACATAAACATTTTGTGTAGGGCTGATGTCTTTTTCCGGATGGATGTATCTGGGCAGAGGGGGAGACAAAAGAAAAACAGGTGAACGAAACAGGCCATGAAATTCATTTGCAATCCTTATCATATCACTGTCTCTATGGAAGGGTCATAAATTAAATCTGCTGCTATAACAGCGCCCTTGCTCCTTAGACTCATCAACTTTGTGCCGTACTTGCGCCGCGTCAGAATTCAAACACACCTAAATATCAAACCAATAATTATGACGACTCCCAGGATACAAAGGAGAAACTTCCCTACACTCATAATAACATTTGGAGCCCACTCTCCTAAACCTGAGAACCAATTTCGTGGGTTCAACCATGAGACCCAGCCGGTCAGTTCATTATTCACAGTCGCCAAGGTAAGGCTGTGTTTCCTCCTGAACTCCCACTTCAACTGCAAGATATCGTCCATCTTTTGATTGATGATCTCTGTTGGGTCGTCAGTACTGTTCGTAATATACATACAGCACTTCACCCCATATTGAGTTGCCAGCGTCACACAGTACCCACCTGTCACGGCTGTGATATAATTAAGGACCATCCTGTGCTGAATCAGTTCCTTCTTGTAAGCTTGTAACTCCCTTCCCGTATACCTGAAGGTGTCGTCATACATCTCAGTGATATTATCTATCAAGTTCACTAGCGCATGGATATACCTATAATTTATAGTTCCTCTGGCAGTACGGGTAATGTCTAATGCGAGAAGGAACTGAATCCCAGTGGATTCGTGGCTCAAATCAGAGGCTGCATGTTCTGCCCTATCTATGAGGTGTCTCTTGATGATGTGTTCATAGTGAGTATGAGTATAAGGAGCCTGAGAACTGCAGTGAACATCTTTCATTTTACCATTAGTTATGGTCATGACCTCTGGCATTACACTCCCAATATAACACAATCCCTCTGAGCTCGGGGCAAGCCACTTGTACGCCTTCCTCACACATATGAAATAGGCATCATCTGGGAGAACATAGGGGACAAAATATAACATCACCATATTACAAATTTTCCAAGTAAAGAAACCTATCCCTAGTTCTCCCATCTGCTCAGTACAAGTATCGGGCTGGATGATATGAGCACAATACCCTGGCGATACTTTTCCAACCCACATGGTCTTGCTTCCTCGAGAAAACCTATACCAAAAATACCTCCCACTGTTGGCTATTTGGCGTACAAGTTCAGAGTCTATGGTTATCCTATCAGCTCTGTGTGAAAAGGTCATTGTCTGGTTATTCCACGTCACTTCCCAATTTCCTGGTTTTCGGTAATTGGTAATATTAAAACACAATAAGGACCTGTCTACATGATACTGGTGGAGTTTCAAACTAGGGGGCCTAGAGATATTGAATTTCTTGTCCACCGGTCTCCCACCCCACCATTCTAGTACCTCATCTATTGCTAAAGGGTACTGTACTAATCCTGACTTGCTCTGACCTTGAGGTACCTGTGAGCACACCCAGAATTCTGTCTGGTTTAAGACCTTACCCACTAGTGAGTGGTAAACACTCAACGGATGACGGTCCATGTCGATAATAAGGTTGGACTGACATCTCTGGATGCACCCGTCCTCAACTATATTCTCATAATTCCTGCAAATACAATATTCATCAGACAATAACCCCTCACAGTGCCTCCGAGCTCCCTGACTACCAGAGTGCTTACTGATGCCAGCCTTTACTAAAGTGATGTGCTGATCCTGAGATCCTACAAATTCATACTTGCCATTAGAACCCATTCCAGATCCCTGCTCGACCTCTCTGGGACCCTCACAGAAACAAACTGTCCTTATCAAAACCAGAGTTACTAATATAACCCGAAACGCAGTCTCTTGTGATCAATCCATTTAGTTTAGGGAAAGGAGGAAAATAAGAAGGGGAAAAGACAGGAAAATGCAGGGGGAGGTGAAAAAAAAAGAATGATACTACAACCGTTCTAGATCTGTGCTCGGATGCCCTTCAACAGTCCTGCCTCTCAACCTTCCCGGAACAGATACTTCAGTGATACGAGGTTCTCTACACTCTGCTCTTTGTCACGAGTTCTCTCCGGGTCAGCGGCCTTTCTGTAGGGAACATAAATCTTGCATTTCAATGTGTTTAACTGTTGTGTATTATCAGTTGTGAGAAGTAAACCATCTGTGGAAAGTGAAAAGAGAAAGGAAAATAAGATTTTACTCACCGGTAAATCTATTTCTCGTAGTCCGTAGTGGATGCTGGGGACTCCGTAAGGACCATGGGGAATAGCGGCTCCGCAGGAGACTGGGCACAGCTAAGAAAGATTTAGGACTACCTGGTGTGCACTGGCTCCTCCCACTATGACCCTCCTCCAGACTTCAGTAAGGATACTGTGCCCGGAAGAGCTGACACAATAAGGAAGGATTTTGAATCCCGGGTAAGACTCATACCAGCCACACCAATCACACCGTGTAACTCGTGATAATATACCCAGTTAACAGTATGAACACAACAGAGCCTCTCAAAAGATGGCTCAACAATAACCCTTGTAGTTAACAATAACTATATACAAGTATTGCAGACAGTCCGCACTTGGGACGGGCGCCCAGCATCCACTACGGACTACGAGAAATAGATTTACCGGTGAGTAAAATCTTACTTTCTCTGACGTCCTAGTGGATGCTGGGGACTCCGTAAGGACCATGGGGATTATACCAAAGCTCCCAAACGGGCGCGAGAGTGCGGATGACTCTGCAGCACCGAATGAGAGAACTCAAGGTCCTCCTCAGCCAGGGTATCAAATTAGTAGAATTTTGCAAACGTGTTTGCCCCTGACCAAGTAGCAGCTCGGCAAAGTTGTAAAGCCGAGACCCCTCGGGCAGCCGCCCAAGAAGAGCCCACTTTCCTCGTGGAATGGGCTTTTACAGATTTAGGCTGCGGCAGGCCAGCCACAGAATGCGCAAGCTGAATTGTGCTACAAATCCAGCGAGCAATAGTCTGCATTGAAGCAGGAGCACCCATCTTGTTTGGTGCATACAGGATAAATAGCGAGTCAGTCTTCCTGACTCCAGCCGTCCTGGAAACATAAATTTTCAAGGCCCTGACAACGTCCAGTAACTTGGAGTCCTCCAAGTCCCTAGTAGCCGCAGGCACCACGATAGGTTGGTTCAAGTGAAAAGCTGATACCACCTTAGGAAGAAACTGGGGACGAGTCCTCAATTCTGCCCTATCCATATGGAAAATCAAATAGGGGCTTTTACATGACAAAGCCGCCAATTCTGACACCCGCCTTGCCGAAGCCAAGGCCAAAAGCATGACCACTTTCCACGTGAGATATTTTAAATCCACGGTTTTGAGTGGCTCAAACCAATGTGACTTTAGGAAACCCAACACCACGTTGAGGTCCCACGGTGCCACTGGAGGCACAAAAGGAGGCTGAATATGCAGCACTCCCTTGACAAATGTCTGAACTTCAGGCAGTGAAGCCAGTTCCATTTTGGAAGAAAATCGATAGAGCCAAAATCTGGACCTTAATGGAACCCAATTGTAGGCCCATAATCACCTCTGACTGTAGGAAGTGCAGAAATCGACCTAGCTGAAATTTCTCCTTTGGGGCCTTCCTGGCCTCACAGTACGCAACATATTTTCGCCATATGCGGTGATAATGGTTAGCGTTCACTTCTTTCCTAGCTTTAAATAGCGTAGGGATACTTCCTCCGGAATTCCCTTTTCCTTCAGGATCCGGCGTTCAACCGCCATGCCGTCAACGCAGCCGCGGTACGTCTTGAAACAGACAGGCCCCCTGCTGCAGCAGGTCCTGTCTGAGCGTCAGAGGCCATAGGTCCTCTGAGATAATTTCTTGGAGTTCTGGTTACCAAGCTCTTCTTGGCCAACCCGGAACAATGAGTATAGTTCTTACTCCTCTCCTTCTTATTTTTCTCATTACCCTGGGTAAGAGAGGCAGCGAAGGGAACACATACACCGACTGGTACACCCACGGTGTTACCAGAGCGTCCACAGCTATCACCTGAGGGTCCTTGACCTGGCGCAATATCTTTGTAACTTTTAGTTGAGGCGGGACGCCATCATGTCCACCTTTGGCCTTTCCCAACGGTGTACAATCATTTGGAAGACTTCTGGATGAAGTCCCCACTCTCCCGGGTGGAGGTCGCGTCTTCTGAGAAAGTCTGCTTCTCAGTTGTCCACTCCGGGAATGAACACTGCTGACAGTGCTAACACCTGATTTTCCGCCCATCGGAGAATCCTTATGGCTTCTGCCATCGCCATCCTGCTTCTTGTGCCGCCTTGTCGTGTACATGAGCGACCGCCGAGATGTTGTCTGACTGTATCAGCACCGGCCGGTGTTGAAGCAGGGGTCTAGCCTGACTTAGGGCATTGTAAATGGCCCTTAGTTCCAGAATATTTATGTGTAGGGAAGTCTTCTGACTTTTCCATAGCCTTGGAAGTTTCTTCCCTGTGTGACTGCCCCCCAGCCTCGAAGGCTGGCATCCGTGGTCACCAGGACCCAGTCCTGTATGCCGAATATGCGGCCCCCTAGAAGATGAGCACTCTGCAGCCACCACAACAACGACACCCTGGCCCTTGGAGACAGGGTTATCCGCCGATGCATCTGAAGATGCGACCCGGACCACATGTCCAACAGATCCCACTGGAAAATCCTTGTATGGGACCTGGCGAATGGAATTTCTTCGTAAGAAGCTACCATCCTTCCCAGGGCTCGCGTGCATTGATGCACCGACACCTGTATACGTATTAGGAGGTTTCTGTCTAGAGACGACAACTCCTTGGACTTCTCCTCCGGGAGAAACCCTTTTTATCCTGTTCTGTGTCCAGAACCATACTCAGGAACAGTAGACGCGTCGTAGGTACCAGCTGCGACTTTGGAATATTCAGAATTCAGCCGTGCTGTTGTAGCACTTCCAGAGATAGTGCTACTCCGCCGAACAACTGCTCCCTGGACCTCGCCTTTATAAGGAGATCGTCCAAGTACGGGATAATTATTTCGGCCATTACCTTGGTAAATACCTTGGTGCCGGGGACAGAGCAACGGCAACGTCTGGAATTGGTAATGACAATCCTGTACCACAATTTTGAGGTACTCCTGGTGAAGAGGGTAAATAGGGACATGCAGGTAAGCATCCTTGATGTCCAGTGATACCATGAAATTCTCCAGGCTTGCAATAATCGCCCTGAGCAATTCCATCTCGAACTTGAACCTTCGTATATAAGTGTTCAAGGCTTTCAATTTTAGAATGGGTCTCACCGAACCGTCTGGTTTCGGTACCACAACATTTTGGAATAGTAACCCCGGCCTTGTTTAAGGAGGGGTACCTAGATTTCACCTGCTGGAAGTGCAGCTTGTGAATTGCCGCCAGTACTACCTTTCTCTGAGGGCAGCAGGCAAGGCTGAGGTGAGGTAACGGCGAGGGGGAGTCGCCTCGAACTCCAGTCTGTATCCCTGTGATACTATTTGCAGAACCTAGGGATCCACCAGTGGGCAATCCCACTGGTCCCTGAAGTTCCCGAGACGCGCCCCTACCGCACCTGTCTCCACCTGTGGAGCCCCAACGTCAAGCGGTGGACTCAGAGGAAGCGGGGGAAGATTTTTGATCCTGGGAACTGGCTGCTGGTGCAGCTTTTTCCTTCTTCCCTTGTCTCTGTGCAGAAAGGAAGCGCCTTTGACCCGCTTGCTTTTCTGAAGCCGAAAGGACTGTACCTGAAAATACGGTGCTTTCTTAGGCTGTGAGGAAACCTGAGGTAAAAAAAATTTTCTTCCCAGCTGTTGCTGTGGATACGAGGTCCCAGAGACCATCCCCAAACAATTCCTCACCCTTATAAGGCATAATCTCCATGTGCCTTTTATAGGCAGCATCACCTGTCCACTGCCGGGTTTCTAATACCCTCCTGGCAGAATGGACATTGCATTAATTCTGGATGCCAGCCGGCAAATATCCCTCTGTGCATCCTTTATATATAAGACGACGTCTTTAATATGCTCTATGTTAGCAAACTATTTTCCCTGTCTTAGAGTATTTATATTATCTGATAGGGTATCAGACCACGCTGCAGCAGCACTATTTATGCTGAGGCGATTGCAGGTCTCAGTATATAACCTGAGTGTGTATATACAGACTTCCGGATAGTCTCCTGCTTTTTATCAGCAGGCTCCTTCAAGGTGGCCGTATCCTAAGACGGCAGTGCCACCTTTTTTGACAACGTGTGAGCGCCTTATCCACCCAAAGGGATATCTCCCAACGTGACCTATCCTCTGGCGGGAAAGGGTACGCCATCAGTAACTTTTTAGAAATTACCAGTTTCTTATTGGGGGAACCCACGCTACTTTACACACTTCATTCATTCATCTGATGGGGAACAAAACACTGGCTGCTTTTTCTCCCCAAAAATAAAACCCCTTTTATGTGGTACTTGGGTTCATGTCAGAAATGCGTAACACATTTTTTATTGCCGAGATCATGTAACGGATGTTCCTAGTGGATTGTGTATATGTCTCAACCTCGTCGACACTGGAGTCAGACTCCGTGTCGACATCTGTGTCTGCCATCTGAGGTAACGGGCGCTTTTTTGAGCCCCTGATGGCCGTTGAGACGCCTGGGCAGGCGCGGGCTGAGAAGCCGACTGTCCCACAGCTGTTTTACGCCATCCAGCCTTGTAAGGAGTTGACATTGTCGTTTAATACCTTCCACCTATCCATCTGGTGTTGGCCCCACAGGGGACGACATCCCATTTATCGGCCTCTGCTCCACCTCCACGTAACCTTCCTCATCCCACATGTCGACACAGCCGTACCGACACACAGCACACACACAGGGAATGCTCTGACTGAGGACAGGACCCCACAAAGTCCTTTGGGGAGACAGAGAGAGAGTATGCCAGCACACACCAGAGCGCTATATAATGCAGGGATTAACACTATAACTGAGTGATTTTTCCCCCAATAGCTGCTTGTATAAACAATATTGCGCCTAAATTTAGTGCCCCCTCTCTTTTTAACCCTTTGAGCCTGAAAACTACAGGGGAGAGCCTGGGGAGCTGTCTTCCAGCTGCACTGTGAAGAGAAAATGTCGCCAGTGTGCTGAGGGAGATAGCTCCGCCCCTTTTTCGCTGACTTTTCTCCCTCTTTTCTATGGATTCTGGCAGGGGTATTCATCACATATATAGCCTCTGGGGCTATATATTGTGATATATTTGCCAGCCAAGGTGTATTTATTGCTTCTCAGGGCGCCCCCCAGCGCCCTGCACCCTCAGTGACCGGAGTGTGAAGTGTGTATGAGGAGCAATGGCGCACAGCTGCAGTGCTGTGCGCTACCTTGGTGAAGACTGATGTCTTCTGCCGCCGATTTTCCGGATTCTTCTTGCTTCTGGCTCTGTAAGGGGGACGGCGGCGCGGCTCCGGGACCGAACACCAATGGCCGGTTCCATGCGGTCGATCCCTCTGGAGCTAATGGTATCCAGTAGCCTAAGAAGCCCAAGCTACCACCAGTTAGGTAGGTTCGCTTCTTCTCCCCTTAGTCCCTCGCTGCAGTGAGTCTGTTGCCAGCAGATCTCACTGTAAAATAAAAAACCTAAAATATACTTTCTCTCTAGGAGCTCAGGAGAGCCCCTAGTGTGCATCCAGCTCAGCCGGGCACAGGATTCTAACTGAAGTCTGGAGGAGGGTCATAGTGGGAGGAGCCAGTGCACACCAGGTAGTCCTAAATCTTTCTTAGCTGTGCCCAGTCTCCTGCGGAGCCGCTATTCCCCATGGTCCTTACGGAGTCCCCAGCATCCACTAGGACGTCAGAGAAATAATTAAAATTTTTTTTTCAGATTTGCGTTCACCATCAGGCTGTCACGCCATCATGCAGATCGGTGTCTATGCACAGTCTCCCTTCACCAGTATTCTCATTCTCCACCCTTTGTGCATGACCAAACACACTGCGTTAATACTAGTGGCCCAATGCTGGTGAGATATACTGGATTTGGGCAGAACTCTGAAAGACCGAGTAGGCCTGTGGCGTCTGAACTGTAACCCTGTCGGTGGACGTAAGAGATGAAGAGGAAGCTTTGAAGACAAATCACATAGAGTTTAGTAACAGATAAGTTGGTAGAGGCAAAGAAGATTTTACAAAGTTTGACATCTGGATTGGGCACTAAGGGGAATGATTCTCTACTCGGTCTGCTGCCCCCCCAAAAAAAAAATCTATGTGTGTTATATCTCTACTGGACCTATCCCAGCCATCAATCAAGTGTCCTGTCCATTCTAAATTCATAGGGAACCCGGTATCTTTGAGATAATTTCCTCTACCTGTGATGGACATGTATCTAGAACAGTGAAATGCAACTATGTCTTCGTGGGTATCCAACATAATTCGTACTTCCTGGGCGGGAGCATGCTATATCATCTATTTCATCATATATACCATCTCTAACAATACTTCTGCTAAATTAATTAGAGGTCACTTCTGCTAGAGAAAGAAGCAGAAGTTTAGAGACCTCCTCCTAACCCCAGTAAGTTCTGTCAAAAGGGTAAAGTTGCATTTATTCCATTCTTCCCATTAACCGAATCTAAGTTTTCTATATGGCTCGTGACTCCTTACTATATGTCCCTTGATCCCGTCTATGTGTTTAATAACGTGACTTGTTTTCTCTGTCTAGGGGTCTATATTGGCTATGTGTTCTACTACTCTTGCAATCTCTAGCAAAATGTCCTTTATTT
This sequence comes from Pseudophryne corroboree, assembly GCF_028390025.1. Classification (NCBI taxonomy): domain Eukaryota; kingdom Metazoa; phylum Chordata; class Amphibia; order Anura; family Myobatrachidae; genus Pseudophryne; species Pseudophryne corroboree. Next base: position 198,891,916 of record NC_086451.1, read on the forward strand.
TTTTTTTACAAATGTAACAATTTCTCTGTCTTTTCTTACCACCAGGGTTTTTGGGGATTAGGCTGATGAGACTCTGGTGTAAAAGCCTGTATACTTTCAATTCCCAGCCTCTCCTCCTGCAGTTCTCTACGCCTAGCAATATTCTTATGGTGTTCAGTCGCGCACTCTCTACGACAAGCTGTCCAATCAGGCAAATAATGTTTGTACCCTGTCCCTTACTGTCTGATTGAGTCCGTCCATTATTAGAGAAACAGCTACCTCCCTGTAATTCGCATCGTTCCCTGTATCTGATACCCCCATGTATCTATCTATTACTTGCAGGTCCTGATGGAAGTATTCAGATGTCATTTCTTTTTCCCTCTGTTTTATGGAGAAAATTTTTCTCCACTTAACAGTTGTGGGGAAATACAACTCTAGTTGCGTGTTAATTTGCTCTAAGTTCCGCTGATTGTGTTTTTTCAGTCATAAGACTATCCGACTCTAATCTACAATCAGTGATACATTTTTGGGTGTCAATATTAGGAGGTAGGCACGCTTTCAAAAATATCCACCAGTGTTTGTTTGTCGGTTCATACGCATTACCCAGATCTCTGAAAAATTTCTGACATCTGGCTAAATGCTTCTGAGGGTCGGGGAATTCTGAAATGATTGATCGCAGCTCATCTCTGGGCAATACATTGCATTATTTCTGGTGAGGATTATTCCCTGACTATCGGTTCCCCCATTGGGGGTTACTATTTCCAAGACAGGGTGTAATCCTACCATTCCGTTCCTAATCTGTTTACTGTGAGGTGTTGTTGTCTCTGTGCAATGAACTGTCTCACACTTACCGGTAGCTGTGACCTCACCAGTTCTTTCATTGGGGAATATTGTTACTGCTCTACCTGATTGGACAGGCCCCACCTGAGTTTCCTGCAGCAAGGTGACTGCTTGGAGGAGAGCTGCGATTTGGCTGGATATATTTGTTATTAAAAAAAAAGATATAGATTCAATATATATATTTCAAAGTACAGTATACCTATAGTTACAACTCATACAGTAAGCAGTTAAAACATACAGTTACATACAATTACAGTTACAGGCCAGCAATACAATTACCATTCCCTCCAATGCATCTTATGTCTCTCTCTCGCTGTAAATAAATACAGGAACTGATCAGCCAGCAAGTCCATCATCCTCTTGTGACCTATAACCTTGAAAAGACTTCAAAAAACAGGATACATCTTGCAAAAAATAATTAGGGTTAATACATTGTTTTTACATACTACTATATTTTACGGATATACCATTGACTGTAGCCATCTTCTCCCCCCGCAATATACGGTAGTGGTGGTGCGGTCGCCATTGTTTTCCCGCTAGGTTTGAAACCTGCTGCACGAGCTAATTCCCTTTGCATATCCCCCTCTTGCTGCCATAATTTTAAACAATCATTATGTCTAATCCTTTGTTTTCTGGATTTAATCAGACATATCTTTAACCTTAAGTTCTGTAATACCTCTGGTTCAAAGCTGCTCACCTTAGTGAATGGTTCCCTATCATTGTTAGTCATGCATACCCACTCATTGCATAAAACTTCTGTGTGTAAACCATATTTTTCACACATGATAAACCTTGCTGAGCCTTTTGGCAACAATTCTGCCTGAACCCTGTCTAAACGTCTCTTACTTGAGCAACTGGCTCCCATATTTGTGGGTCTTTTCTAATAACTTTAAAAAATTCCCACAAACACCAAAATACTCAATATAAGTAGACGGTGGAAGTATACCCGAGCTGCTTCCACTCACTCTCGCCCACGCTGGCTAGTACAACTATACACTGTTGGTAGCGGATCACAATGTACCCAACTTAGGGCTCCTAACAGACTTCACACCGTAATTTCTTTCGGTGAAAGTTCTGTTTGGAATATTTTCCTGAGAGAGGCAGTGAAAATTTCCTTTTTGGTATCTTTCAACTGGAATTGTTTGTAGGTTGAAAAACAGAGAAATTAGATAACTATCTTTCACCCTTTCAAGTGAAGCCCACCAGGGAGATTTCCCGAAGTTATCAAAGAAAAACCCCTTTGTCTATACAATCACGTCAGTGTATGCTCTTCCACAGCGCATATGACACAATAATATCACATTGCGCTGTGCAGAACAAACGGACATGTGATGCAATAGCACAGCCTATAGATACTAGTTATGATTGCTGTAGACCACCTAGCCTAGACCACTTCAGACCACTAAGAGTTGTATGGGACACCACTCAGTCCACTAAGACCACCTAGTTAATAACGCAGGGTTGCGAACCCTATGCCACCGGGCCTCTACTAACCCAGTGTGTCCACCTAGACCACCTAGCTTAGACCACCTAGACCACTTCAGTTCTTGGGTTCAGTATCCACTCACTCCTGCATTCGCTTACTCAAATACACTTTATTTTTCTGTACAGAAAATTTACATTTATTCAGATAGGCAGCTTTACCCCAGAGGCAATACAGTTTTTTTAAACTAAATTTAGAGTGACCTGCTTTTGAAATCTGATAGTTATGTGCTATTGTATTAAATGTCTACTATCCCAACTTTGAACTAAACGACACTATTGTATAATTTGTACTCAGCGCCCGCATTCTTACGCACTTTGCGCAAACACGCGACCGTGCGTGTCCCTTACTTTGTCCGAGACACGTGTACAAAACCCTGCATCCGCAATAAATCACACAGCTCTATGTGAGCAATACTAACTATTGCCCACTAGACACAACTTGTTCTGTATAAACTTTTATGCAGAACTGCATTTGTGTCTTTACGCTAACTTCCTTAAAATACTGTTATTCAAATTTACCTATATATTTACCTATATAGCAACAAAAGTGTCCTATTTCATACAGATCTATAATGACTCTAGCAATGATCAATAATTTAAATGATATGATTCAGATTGGATAGCTATCTTGCAGAACATACACTGATATATATAATTTTTATAATTATGTGTATATTTATATGTACCATTCACTGGTCTCCTGAGACTCCTTTACCCATTCAGTGCTTCTAATTTGCATATGAAAGCTATGAGCTTTTGCCTGCCTGTAAAAGTGGTTTTTCATTGCTAAGAAAATGCAGTTACACAGGTTAATTTGCATTTCAATGGCTATATTATAGCAAGCAGATTCTAGCTAAATCCTAGAGATAAAAAAAACAAAAAACTTTATTTATAGCTGTGTGTAATTCTTACATCAAGCATTCATCTTACTATTAACTTTCACTAGGCCCAGCTGAAACTATTTGTAATTGACTATGGCATGGGTTAAATAAATGCATTGGTAACTCATAAATGGTGATTGATGTGACCAAGGAGAGCTGATTATTCTGGGCAGTGAAAATCAGCCATTTAGAAAAATGACCTTCCCAAAATGGCCGCTGCTCCTCCCCCTTCCACATCCATGAGGTTTACACAAAATGGTGGACAGGCCATGTGGTTAGTCCAAAATGGAGGACAGACCATGCAGCTTCCTTTGTCACAAAAAAAATCACACATCATACAAGCCCCTGAAGTTATTTTAGGCCTGAGTTAAACATAAAAACTATATCAATGCTATGCAGTAACTTTTAAATGTACTTTTAACCCTACTTAACAGATAAGCAATCCAATCTGAATCAAACACAACATGACTTATTTGAAACATGTTTTGCAACAATGTGAGAGAGTATGCAAAGTATGGGTGCCGTGTACGCTTTTGGCGCCAAAAAAAATTCACAGATTTTAAATAACTTTATTCCTGTTTACCTTATGAGTTCTACCAGCATCTCTACAAACCATACAGAGCAGACTCCATCTAATCAGCAATCAAGTAGGGTTTTCAGTGCATCCATCGACCAAGAAAAGGATATGTAGGATAACTTTCTGTCCACCCTTTGCTGATAGATTAAGTCTGCTGTGACCTGTTAGGTGTTACGGTCCTGATGCTCAGGACAGGGGAGATCTTATGTAGAGAGCCCTGAGCACCAAGACGGAATGTTGGGATAGGGAAATGGGAAGGAAATAGCCCCTAGCACTCTACCTCCGTTGTCTTACCCGTGTTATCAATTCACGACTGAACGACTATGGTTTCTTGGGCCCATGGCAGCCGCGTTTGAAGGGCGGATTAGGTCTGCCCAACTCCGATGCCCCCTCAGGTCTTAAAGAGAGACAAGGCGTGAACTGAGACAGGGTAATAACAAGGGGACCTCTAACTGAAACAACCACGCTAGGGGCTATAAACTACCTAAAAACTAAACGTATGTGCGGCACGCCGCCAAAGGAAAAGAACTACAAAGAAACTGTCACGATCCGGGTATCTGGACGCCATTACCTGCCGTTTAGGTGTCTTCTGAGACTGGCCCAGCGTTCCAAATCCGGATCTCATCTGTGTCAACACTCTGCACATCCCTCCTGTCATTCTGAGACACTACCACAGCGGTGCCATGTTTGAATCCAACATGGCGTCTCCCGTCCTCCGTGGCCTCCGCCGCCGTTACTGTGTTATTGCTGCAGGTTCTCAGAATCATGTATCATGCCTGCCGCGGCCTCTGCTGCCCTCCAGGTGTCTCAGCATGTAGCTGTCGTCTAGCGTCTCCTGTCCTCCGCGGCCGGCGCCGCCATTATCACTATGTTTGCACATTTCATTACAAACCAGTTTTCCCTCCAGGTTCCAGCATGGGCGCAGCCATGTTGGATTTGATCACATGCTCCAATTCCTCCAATCCACCATCTCTGGAATCTGCATAATTGCCTAGCCAATGCCTGCATAGCAGCAGGTATAAGTATCCTGTGTCTAGGCCAGATAGATGTCAGTGCTTTGAATGTCATACCTTGTTCCAGTCTCTCTCTCCTGTGGTTTGTTTCTCCAGGTTCCAGCTCCTGTCTCCAGCATCCACAAAGAGACCCGCACCTGCTTTCCATCCTGCGGTGCAGCCTGACTCTGCAATCCTCTGTGACTGCTCCAGCTTTCAGCTATTACTTCGTTTGCTTCCAGCTTCCAAGCTTTCAGCTATTAACCCATCTGTTTCCAGCAACCTGCTTCCAACAGAATTCAACCTCCTTAAAGAGCCGGTGTTCTCCCAGCGGATTTCTACTTACCAGCAGTATCCACTACCACCGGTAACAACTCTTCATTTCATCTGTTTCCACGCACCCTAGCATCTTTCAGTTTTAACTCCGTATCTCCACCATCTGGCTGGTTCCGTCCAGTGACTCCTTCAGTGCATTCCAGTTACCAGCATCATCTTATACACCTACTGGCGTGTTCCTCGGTTGTCTCCACTACTACAGCCTGGCCTGGTAAGGTTATTCTACCCAAGGACTATAACATCTGTTCTGCAACCTACCAGTGCCCTGTTATACCTTCTATGGTTTAGTGATCCAGGAACTGTATTATCTGCCACTGCTAATTCTGACTGTGAACGCTGTTGTGATTATACGGAGTCTGTTTAATAAACTTTCATTTGACTTTTAACCTGCTTGTCATGGTCACACCTTCGGGTTTCCTTCCACACTTACATGTCCAGGGGTCTGATTAAACCATCTAAGTTTGATTTCATTTCACCCCCTACAACTGAGGCTTCCTCCCGTCAGCCTAAACCCTCAGTTGTGACAGAAACCACTGTCCACTACCCCACACGGCACCGCCGAGTTCCGGGGAGGACAGTGAAAGCAGGAACCTCCGCAAATGCATCAATTCACAGTGAAGTAAACACTAAACGGCATAGGCCGTAACACGTGGCAGAAGCCGCTACTCACGAAACCGGGTGAGAACCCCAGATGACAGCAACAGGTTCGCAAGGACTAGAAGGATTCCCAGGACCGGCTTCGGACCTCCAAAGTACCAGAGGGCAGGGAGCAAGATCACCAAACACAGCTGACAGGAACAGAGTTCTGCAAGGCTGGAACAGCATACAAGAAGCTATCACCGGCGGGGCTGCAGTGTGCTGGCTCACATAAAAAGGCCCTGCTGACCAATAACAGGAGGGCCAGCAGAACCAGCCCCCAGATCCTAATTACTAGTTGCTGTGCAGCTGCCCTGCTGCACGAGCAACCTAATTAACTATTCTTAGCAACGGGGAACGCGGTCCACCTGTGGCGTCCCTGTTGCTATGCACCCGGCGGACCTGCACGCACGGCGTCCTGCGTTGCCAGGGACCCGGCGGCTATCATGCGCACGGCGTCCTGGCGTTGCTAAGCGCCGTGCGGGGGACAGGGAAGGAGAGAGGCGCGGCGGCCGTGACCGCTTCTCAGTCAGGGCACGGCCGAAGACCGCCGCGCCTAACAGTACCCCCCCTTGAGGAGGGGTTAAAGAACCCCTAGAGCCAGGTTTCTGAGGAAAATCCTGGAAGAATATCCTCTTAAGCTTAGGAGCATGTAAATCCTTATCCAACACCCAAGATCTTTCTTCAGGGCCATAACCTTTCCAGTGGACCAAAAAATAGAGCCGACCCCGAGAAAGGTTAGAATCTAAAACCTTCTCCACCAAGAACTCTTGTTGCCCCTGAACATCTACCGGCGATCTACCCTGGGAAGTCCTCCGAGGAAATCTCCTGGAAGAAAAATACTGTTTCAAAAGGGAACAGTGAAAAGTATTGCCAATTTTGAGAGATCTCGGCAAGCGTAGCCGAAAAGCAACTGGGTTGACCTTCTTAATGATAAGGAATGGTCCAATAAATTTGGGTCCCAATCTAGCCGAGGGTTGTCGGAGCTTGATGTTGCGAGTTGACAACCATACCTTATCTCCCACCTGTTATGCACACCAGTGCCAGCAGGAATGTACTGGTGTCTGAACGGAGAGGGATGCAAAACAAATGAACTCACAGACAGACTGGGGAATATGACATTACATACACAGAAGGTGATAGGGTAACAAAATAAACACAAAGTGAACAGAGAAGCCCAAAGGCTAAGAAACTGGGTGTCTCCCTAGTATTAGGAATGCTCAGATGGAAAGAAGCGAGATGTTGTGAATTAATACGTAGAGAACCCGAAATGCTGTTGCTAAGGGCAACAGCAAAACCCTAAAGGGTTACCAACGGGTTTGGCAGTAAACTCCTTGGTCAGAGATGGAATAATAGACACAAGGAGAGTCTCCACAATCCTAGTCTTCACTTGCAGTGCACTGGTTCAGCTTACTGCCACTAAACTGATACCTGAACACCTTGCACAGTGAGAAAGGATTTTGGCAGGCAAGTCTGAGAATACAGCCGCAAACTTGCTAGGTTCACAGAGTAGCAAAAGAACCCCAGCAGGTTAAACGACTGACTCCAGTCTTACTGCTAGGTCTGGATTGGCAGAGTGTAATACCAAATCCCAAGGCCTATTTGCAGTAAGCAACAAACAGATACAAAGTTTACACAGTACTAGCTAGCTTTCAGGAACTGACTAACCAACAAAGATTCAGCAGCATCTGCCTAACCTGAGAAGAGGGTTTATATAGCAGGTGCTGTCCACGCCCCACTCAGACCTCACAGACTGTGAACACAAAAACCAGCACCGGATCCCCTGCCGTGCACAGAGCCTGTAACCACTGCACAGCAAAAGACCCGAACCGGAGTATCAGCTACGCTCAGGTTACTCCGCTAGCACTTGTCTCCCGGTTGCCATGACAACGTGGCAGCACAGAGCAGGAAACCCTAACACCACCTTAAAAGTGCAAGGACGTCGGAGCCTATCAGAAAATTTCTTTTCTCGGAAGGCAGCTTTTCTCAAGGCAAGGTGCACCTTTCTCCAAATTGTTCTGAGATGGGAGGTTAAGGTCAACGAGGAGACTGGAGAATGAGAAAAAAAAGAGTTGGCTCTAGGATGAAAGCCAAAGACTGAAAAGAATGGGAACTCCTTGGTGGAAGAATGACAAGAGTTATTATAAGCAAATTCGGCTAAAGGAAGAAATTCAGACCAATCATTCTGGAGTTTGGCCGAATACAACCGTAAATACTGTTTTAATGACTGGTTCACTCGTTCGGTTTGTCCGTTAGATTGTGGATGGTACCCAGATGTTAAAGAGAGTTACATATTTAATGAGGCACAAAAATGTTTACAGAAACGAGCAATGAATTGCGGACCCCGATCAGAGACAATATCCCTGGGCAACCCATGGAGCCTGAACACATGACGGAGAAACAAGACTGCCAACCCTTGAGCAGAGGGTAATCAAGGAAGAGCAATGAAATGAGCCATCTTACTAAAATGATCCACTACCACCCAAATGACTCGAAATCCGGCTGAAAGAGGAAGGTCCACCACAAAATCCATGGATATATGTGACCATGGCCTGAGAGGAACGGCTAAAGGTACGAGTTGCCCGATCGGCAATGAACGAGGAACCTTATGCTGTGCACAAACCTGACAGGAATGGACAAATTCCCTTACATCTTTAGAAAGACTAGGCCACCACACCGAACGAGAGACTAACTCCAAGGTCTTAGTGATACCTGGATGACCAGAGACTTTGTTGTCATGAAACTCAGCTAAAACAGTGCCTCTCAGAAATTCAGGGACAAAGAGACGATCAGCAGGAGTAAGTTTAGGAGCCTGCTGTTGAAGCTGGACTAACTGAGTAAATAAATCCTGTGTGAGGCCTGCCCGGATGACAGATGATGGAACTATGGGGGTAGTAGCTGGATGGTTATTGTGAACCGGAAGAAAACAACGTGACAGGGCATCAGCTTTAGTATTTTTGGAACCGGGCCTGAAGGTGATAATAAACCTGAAACGAGTAAAAAACAATGCCCAACGTGCCTGCCGAGCATTAAGCCGTTTAGCTGACTCAATATACTGCAGGTTCTTATGGTCAGTAAACACTGTAATGGTATGCCTAGCTCCCTCCAGCCAATGCCTCCACTCCTCGAAAGCCCATTTAACTGCCAGCAATTCTCGATTACCAACGTCATAGTTGGATTCTGTGGAGGAGAATTTCCTGGACATGAAGGCACAAGGGTGTAATTCCTGAGACTCCAACCTCTGAGGCATCTACCTCGACTATAAAGGGGAGCTCCGGGTTAGGGTGCCTGAGAACATGAGCCGAGACAAAGGCCTGCTTTAAGGCCAGAAAGGCAGACTCGGCTGCAGGCGACCAAATGGAAGGGTCCGCTCCTTTTTTAGTCAATGCTACTATAGGAGCGACCAAATCAGAAAAGGTATGAATGAACCGCCTATAATAGTTTGCAAACCCTAAAAAGCGCTGAATTGCTTTTAAATTTGTGGGTTGCGCCCAATTAAGGATGGCCTGGAGTTTTTTCGGTTCCGTGAAAAATCCCTGGGGAGAAATATTATACCCCAAGAAGGACACTTCCGTGATGTGAAAATCACATTTCTCTAGTTTTGCGTATAAATGATTCTCCCGTAGTTTTTGAAGAACCAGACGCACATGGGTAATATGTTGTTCCATAGACTCAGAATAAATCAAAATGTCGTCTAAATAAACAACAACGAACTTTCCAAGAAAGTCACGAAGAACATCATTGATGAGGTCTTGAAATACCGCAGGAGCATTTGACAGCCCAAAGGGCATCACCAGGTATTCATAATGACCCGACTGTGTGCTGAAAGCCGTCTTCCACTCATCCCCAGATCTTATTCGGATGAGATTGTAAGCTCTTCTAAGAAGATAACGGCAGAGCGTAACTGATCAAAAAGTACTGAAATCAAAGGCAAAGGGTAGGTGTTTTTAACAAAAATTTTATTCAGAGCCCGAAAATCAATACATGGTCTGAGCGACCCATCTTTTTTCTCAACAAAAAAGAATCCTGCACTCAAAGGAGATTTCGAGGGCCTAATGAAGCCTTTTTTCAGGCTTTCCTGGATATAATTATCCATGGCCGTGGTTTCTGGCCCGGAGAGAGCATATAATCTCCCGTTAGGTAAAGTGGCACTGGGAACTAAATCTATAGCGCAGTCATAGGACCGATGGGGAGGCAGAACGTCCGCATTACCCTTGGAGAAAACATCAGCAAAATCCTGATATTCCAAAGGAATAAGATCTGGGGTAACTGCCGCAACCCGGACTGGATGGGAAATACACTCCTTAACACAAAAAGGACCCCATTGGGAAATCTCCCCAGACCGCCAATCTATGGTGGGATTATGAAAGGCAAGCCAGGGGTGACCCAAAACTACTGGAACTGCCGGACAATGTGTAAGGTAAAATTCTATTTCTTCTGAATGTAGGGCCCCCACTGTCAGCAATACTGGAGGTGTGTGGTGAGTAATAACCCCATTGGAAAGCGGACCCCCATCCAAACCGTGCATGGTGATACGTCTATCTAAGGGTATCTGTGGAACGCCTAAAGCCTTAGCCCAAGCTAAATCCATAAAATTTCCTGCAGCTCCACTATCGACGAAGGCCGACACCAACGAACTGAAGCTGCCAAAGGAAATATTTACCGGCACTCATTAGAGGAGATTAACTGCAGACCCAATTGAACCCCCTCACAATTCACTGGGTCAGAGCGTTTCCCGACTTGTTTGGGCAGTTACGTGCGATATGTCCCTTACCACCACAATACAAACAAAGACCAGAACTTAACCTTCCGGTACTTTCCTCTGGGGAAAGCCGGGAGAGACCCGTTTGCATGGGCTCCTCGACGTCCTCAGGAAAAGTATATACACATGGATTAGGCCTAAAAGTTGTTCCTCTTTCAGCCCTCTGCTCTCGGAGACGACAATCAATTTTAATAGCGAGCTTCATGAGTTTGTCTAGAGTCTCAGGAGCGGGGTACTGAAGGAGACTGTCTTTAATAACTTCCGAAAAACCGAGGCGAAATTGACTGCGCAGAGCCGGGTCATTCCAGCCACAGTCGTTCGACCAACGGCGAAATTCGGTACAATACACCTCTGCTGGATTTTTGCCTTGCTTAAGGGCACGCAGGTGACTCTCAGCTGATGCTTCTCTAACTGGGTCGTCATATAAGAGGCCTAAGGACTTAAAAAAGGTGTCTACTGATAACAAAGCAGCATCATCCGCTCTTAGCCCAAACGCCCAGGTCTGTGGATCACCCTGAAGTAGAGACATCACAATCCCGACCCGCTGAGACCCAGTACCAGAGGAACGGGGCCTTAAACGAAAATAAAGCTTACAAGCTTCCTTATAATTACAAAAATCCTTTCGGTTACCCAAAAAACGGTCAGGTAAATGCATCTTTGGTTCAGGAACCATACTCAGGGAGGCTCGCAAAAGATCTTCCTGCGATCTCACCCGAAGAGTAAGGTCCTGAACCATCTGAGTTAATTCCTATATCTGGTTAACCAAAAGCTGACTGGGGTTTGGCCCTAAACCTGCCGGATTCATGAGGCCAAATTTCTAGGCCCACCAATACAACAGAAAAAATTAAACCCACTTTTTTTTGTGGGCCGGTGATAATGTTACGGTCCTGATGCTCAGGACAGGGGAGATCTTATGTAGAGAGCCCTGAGCACCAAGACGGAATGCTGGGATAGGGAAATGGGAAGGAAATAGCCCCTAGCACCCTACCTCCGTTGTCTTACCCGTGTTATCAATTCACGCCTGAACGACTATGGTTTCTTGGGCCCATGGCAGCCGCGTTTGAAGGGCGGATTAGGTCTGCCCAACTCCGATGCCCCCTCAGGTCTTAAAGAGAGACAAGGCGTGAACTGAGACAGGGTAATAACAAGGGGACCTCTAACTGAAACAACCACGCTAGGGGCTATAAACTACCTAAAAACTAAACGTATGTGCGGCATGCCGCCAAAGGAAAAGAACTACAAAGAAACCACTGTCCACTCCCCCACACGGCACCGCCGAGTTTCGGGGAGCACAGTGCAAACGGGAACCTCCGCAAATGCACCAATTCACAGTGAAGTAAACACTAAACGGCATAGGCCGCAACACGCGGCAGAAGCCGCTACTCACGAAACTGGGTGAGAACCCCAGATGACAGCAACAGGTTCGCAAGGACTAGAAGGATTCCCAGGACCGGCTTCGGACCTCCAAAGTACCAGAGGGCAGGGAGCAAGATCACCAAACACAGCTGACAGGAACAGAGTTCTGCAAGGCTGGAACAGCATACAAGAAGCTATCACCGGCGGGGCTGCAGTGTGCTGGCTCACATAAAAAGGCCCTGCTGACCAATAACAGGAGGGCCAGCAGAACCAGCCCCCAGACCCTAATTACTAGTTGCCGTGCAGCTGCCCTGCTGCACGAGCAACCTAATTAACTATTCTTAGCAACGGGGAACGCGGTCCACCTGTGGCGTCCCCATTGCTATGCACCCGGCGGCCCTGCACGCACGGCGTCCTGCGTTGCCAGGGACCCGGCGGCTATCGTGCGCACGGCGTCATGGCGTTGCTAAGCGCCGTGCGGGGGACAGGGAAGGAGAGAGGCGCGGCGGCCGTGACCGCTGCTCAGTCAGGGCACGGCCGAAGACCGCCGCGCCTAACATTAGGTAGTAAGTATGTAGAAAACCGGAGGAGCCCCCAATTGACAATGCCGTTTTATATGCAGGAATGAAAGCTTTACCTTAAACACACCCTAATACATTTTACCATGGAGCCGCTGATGCCGCTGTACTTAATACACACTCTACGTACTTTGTACGCTATTAGCATACAAAGTCCCGTGCTGTGTACGGACTTAGCGTACAAATGCCGTGCTGACGGTACAAAGTACTCACAGCGTGTACACACCCAGAGATACACTTTAAAGCTTCTACAGCAATGCAATGCAATAATAATACACTTTAAACCTTAGCAGGGCAATGAAGACACGATACCAGATTGTAATTAAACCGCTGGGTTCCGACACCACAGGGTATTATTGCTGAAACGGGGTTACAATACAAATAATACAATACAATATAACAGAGTAAATGGCTACATTCAATGGTACATACGTGAGTGGACAAGCTTGCGCAACCCGTCTGGTCCTCGGTCATCTAATAGATAACTTTGTGAGTCTTGTGTCTGACCAGGCCTGCTGCAGGATCTCTTTATTCACTTCATCCAAAACATAACACAATGGATACTGTAATCTCTTTGTCCATTGGACACAGGGATGGTCATTTTACAGTACAGGAGAGGTCATAGGTCTGTTTGAATAGGTGGACAATGTCTATTATCACTGCTCTTGTGGGTGGTCTCCTCTGGATTCCCGCTGCATACATAATGTACAGTAAATACAGTTTATATCTATATTCTGCTCCTGCACATAACTATCCGCAGGAACATGCGATCTTCCTCAAACCAACACCGGAATGTTTCCCTTAAAATACCCTACAGCTGGATACCAAACACCACCTTGTAACCTTGTTCTGTCCCCTCCTATCCTGTACAGGTGAATCCCTTTGTTCTGTTACCATTAAAACTGATGGTAATTTCTGATGTGGTGCAAGGAGACTATGGGGTATATTTACTAAGGTCCCGATTTTGACCGAGATGACGTTTTTTCTTCAAAGTGTCATCTCGGGAATTTACTAAGCAAAAATCTCGGCAGTGATGAGGGCATTCGTAATATTTTGGAATTCCTAGGAAAAAATTACGAATCAATACACCATCGGTCAAATACGCCTGCAATTTGGTAGAAATCGGTCATTTATTAAAAAGTGCAAATCACAAACACTGCCGACAATAGCCAAACACTGCCGTGCTGAAATACAATTCGTGAAAAAGTGCTAAAAAAAAAACAGACCTGCTTTTTTCCCCCGTGTTTGGATAGGCATGCACGGATCCATGAGATCCGTGCATGTTTTTCAGCAGGAAGGGGTGGGATTTTGTTATTTAAAAAAAAAAAAATCGTGGGGTCCCCCCTCCTAAGCCAAACCAGCCTCGGGCTCTTTGAGCCGGTCCTGGTTGTAAAAATATGGGAAAAAAAATGTCAGGGGTTCCCCCATATTTAAACAACCAGCACCGGGCTCTGCACCTGGTCCTGGTTCCAAAAATACGTGGGACAAAAAGCGTAGGGGTCCCCCGTATTTCTGAAACCAGCACCGGGCTCCACTAGCCAGATACATAATGCCACAGCCGGGGGACACTTTTATCTAGGTCCCTGCAGCCCTGGCATTACATAACCAACTAGTCACCCCTGGCCGGGGTACCCTGGAGAAGTGGGGACCCCTTCCATCAAGGGGTCCCCCCCCTCCAGCCACCCAAGGGCCAGGGGTGAAGCCCGAGGCTGTCCCCCCCATCCAAGGGCTGCGGATGGGAGGCTGATAGCCTTTTTGTCAAAAAATGAATATTGTTTTTAGTAGCAGTACTACAAGTCCCAGCAAGCCTCCCCCGCAAGCTGGTACTTGGAGAACCACAAGTAGCAGCATGCGGTGGAAAACCGGGCCCGCTGGTACCTGTAGTACTACTACTAAAAAAATACCCCAATAAAAACATAAGACACACACCTTGAAAGTAAAACTTTAATACATACATCCACACCTCCATATACACATACTTACCTATGTTCTCACGAGGGTCTGTCCTCTTCTCCATGTAGAATCCATGGTGTACCTGTTGAAAAAATTATACTCACAAAATCCAGTGTAGATGGCTCCTCTTTAAATCCATTTGTAATCCTGGTACTTTGCAAAATAACAAAACGGACACCCGACCTCGCACTGAAAGAGGCCCCATGTTTTCACATGGGACCCCTTTCCCCGAATGCCAGAAACCCCCTCTGACTTATGTCTAAGAGGGTTCCATCAGCCAATCAGGGAGCGCCACATTATGGCACCCTCCTGATTGGCTGTGTGCTCCTGTACTGTATGACAGGCAGCACCCGGCAATGTTACAATGTAGCGCCTATGCGCTCCATTATAACCAATGGTGGGAACTTTGTGGTCAGCGGTTGACCGAAAGTAACCTCACCGCTGAACACAAAGTTCCCACCATTGGTTATAATGGAGCGCATAGGCGCTACATTGTAACATTGCCGGGTGCTGCCTGTCATACAGTACAGGAGCACACAGCCAATCAGGAGGGTGCCACAATGTGGCGCTCCCTGATTGGCTGATGGAACCCTCTTAGACATAAGTCAGAGGGGGTTTCTGGCATTCGGGGAAAGGGGTCCCATGTGAAAACATGGGGCCCCTTTCAGTGCGAGGTCGGGTGTCCGTTTTGTTATTTTGCAAAGTACCAGGATTACAAATGGATTTAAAGAGGAGCCATCTACACTGGATTTTGTGAGTATAATTTTTTCAACAGGTACACCATGGATTCTACATGGAGAAGAGGACAGACCCTCGTGTGAACATAGGTAAGTATGTGTATATGGAGGTGTGGATGTATGTATTAAAGTTTTACTTTCAAGGTGTGTGTCTTATGTTTTTATTGGGGTATTTTTTTAGTAGTAGTACTACAGGTACCAGCGGGCCCGGTTTTCCACCGCATGCTGCTACTTGTGGTTCTCCAAGTACCAGTTTGCGGGGGAGGCTTGCTGGGACTTGTAGTACTGCTACTAAAAACAATATAAATTTTTTGACAAAAAGGCTATCAGCCTCCCATCCGCAGCCCTTGGATGGGGGGGGGAGGACAGCCTCGGGCTTCACCCCTGGCCCTTGGGTGGCTAGAGGGGGGGGACCCCTTGATTGAAGGGGTCCCCTCTCCTCCAGGGTACCCCGGCCAGGGGTGACTAGTTGGTTATGTAATGCCAGGGCCGCAGGGACCTAGATAAAAGTGTCCCCCGGCTGTGGCATTATGTATCTGGCTAGTGGAGCCCGGTGCTGGTTTCAGAAATACGGGGGACCCCTACGCTTTTTGTCCCCCGTATTTTTGGGACCAGGCGCAGAGTCCGGTGCTGGTTGTTTAAATATGGGGGAACCCCTGACATTTTTTTCCCCATATTTTTACAACCAGGACCGGCTCAAAGAGCCCGAGGCTGATTTGGCTTAGGAGGGGGGACCCCACGCATTTTTTTTTAATTTTAACACTGATTTCAATTTTTCAAAAGATGCACAATGAAGCCCAGCACGGATCTCTCAGATCCGGCCGAGATTCATTGTATTAAAGTCGGCAGTGTTTTACAAGTCACTCACGTAAAACACTGCCAAAAAAAACGAATGACATCGACATCGGTAAATCCGAAAATGCAGAATACGACAGCTTAGTAAATTAGTTGTAATAAATTCAAAAAGTTGCAAATTTACACTTTCGATGTCATTCGTGATTCAACTTTGACCTCAGCCGGGAAAATACAAATTTTAGTAAATATACCCCTATGTGTACATTGTGCACTATTTGGATTAAATATGTAATGTATTTTGATAGCCTTCCATGCGTTCACAAACGCTACCATAAATACTCATACCACGCGCTAATGCGCAGGACCGCAGGAGCGACCATACGCAAATTGTGAATATGCGCACGCACAGCAGAGCAAGTATGCGCATGGAGGCCATCTGTGTGTAGTTTGTACATGATGTGTGTACTGCAATATATTAAGACTTTGACAGTATTACTGCCTCCCTTTTTATTCAGGGGATTTGCATCTCCGCCCCTCTCTGTCTGTTGTTTGTCTGTGACCCCTCCCCCTTTCCAGCACCTGGTACATAATTATCTCCAGGAATGACCGAGCAACTACCATTGTTTGTATGTTTGTGTGAGAGAGGCATTGAATGGGAGCAGTCTTTGGAAGGCATGCTGTCCCTTGTAGTGCCAATGGGAGATCCTGGGGGTGGCTCCTAGGTAAGTTAGCTTTCTGTCTGGATGTGTTATAGTAATAGCCTTTATTATGAGGCCTACTGTGACAAATTACATGGCCCTTTGTGGGCACTGCTATAATGTAGTGTTAGGACTGCTGATATCAGAGAAGCCGTGAAGTGGCTCAGCAGCTAACACATGCATTTGCAAACATGTGTGACTAATTATCTGAATTTCTATTACCAGATAGGTTCAGGTATGGTTACAGGTAATTTTTAGTGTACTGAAGGGAAATTTAGGGCTGGGGATTTGCACCTCCGCCCCTCTCTGTCTGTTGTTTGTCTGTGACTCCTCCCCCTTTCCAGCACCTGATACATAATTATCTCCAGGAATGACGAGCATCTACCATTGTTTGTCTGCTTGTGTGCGAGAGGCATTGAATAGGAGCAGTATTTGGAAGGTATGCTGTTCCTTGTAGGGTCAATGGGAGATCCTGGGGGTGGCTCCTGGTTAAGTTAGCTATCCGTCTGGATGTGTTTTAGTGGGTGGTCTTCAGTATGCCAGCGGTCGGGCTCCCGGCGACCAGCATAACGGCGTCGGGAGCCCGACCGCCGGCATACCGACACTTATTCTCCCTCGTGGTGGTCCACGACCCCCTGGAGGGAGAATAAAATAGTGTGGCACGTGTAGCGCGCCACTGTGCCCATAGCGTGGCGATCGCAGCGAGCCCGCAAGGGGCTCATTTGTGCTTGCCACACTGTCGGTAAGCTGGTGGTCGGCCTCCCGGTGCCGGTATGCTGGTCGCCGGGAGGCCGGCCGCCGGCAGATCGTAGTGAACCCGTTTTAGTAATAGCCTTTATCATGAGGCCTACTGTGACAAATTACATTGACCAATGTGGGCAGTGCTATTATGTAGTGTTAGGACTGCTGATATCAGAGAAGCCGTGAAGTGGCTCAGCAGCTTAAACATCCGTTTGCAAACACGTGTGACTAATTCTCTGAATTTCTATTACCAGATAGGTTCAGGTATGGTTACAGGTAATTTTTAGTGTGCTGAAGGGAAATTTAGGGGTGGGGATTTGCACCTCCGCCCCTCTCTGTTGTTTGTCTGTGACCCCTCCCCTTTTCCAGCAACTGATACATAATTATTTCCAGTAATGACGAGCAACTACCATTGTTTGTCTGCTTGTGTGCGATAGGCATTGAATAGGAGCAGTATTTGGAAGGTATGCTGTTCCTTGTAGTGTCAATGGGAGATCCTGGGGGTGGCTCCTGGGTAAGTTAGCTTTCTGTCTGGATGTGTTTTAGTAATAGCCTTTGTCATGAGGCCTACTGTGACAAATTACATGGCCATATGTGGGCACTGCTATTATGTAGTGTGAGAACTGCTGATATCAGCGAAGTCGTGAAGTGGCTCAGCAGCTTAAACATGCGTTTGCAAACATGTGTGACTAATTCTCTGAATTTCTATAACCAGATAGGTTCAGGTATGGTTACAGGTAATTTTTAGTGTGCTGAAGAGAAATTTAGGGCTGGGGATTTGCACCTCCGCCCCTCTCTGTCTGTTGTTTGTCTGTGACCCCTCCCTCTTTCCAGCACCTGATACGTAATTATCTTCAGGAATGACCGAGCAACTACCATTGTTTGTCTGCTTGTGTGCGAGAGGCATTGAATGGAGCAGTATTTGGAAGGCATGCTGTTCCTTGTAGTGCCAATGGGAGATCCTGGGGGTGGCTCCCGGGTAAGTTAGCTTTCTGTCTGGATGTGTTTTAGTAATAGCCTTTGTCATGAGGCCTACTGTGACAAATTACATGGCCCTATGTGGGCACTGCTATTATGTAGTGTGAGGACTGCTGATATCAGCGAAGCCATGAAGTAGTTCAGCAGCTTAAACATGCATTTGGAAACATGTGTGACTAATTCTCTGAATTTCTATTACCAGATAGGTTCAGGTATGGTTACAGGTAATTTTTAGTGTGATGAAGGGAAATTTAGGGCTGGGGATTTGCACCCCCACCCCTCTCTGTCTGTTGTTTGTGTGTGACCCTCCCCCTTTCCAGCACCTGATACGTAATTATCTCCAGGAATGACCGAGCAACTACCATTGTTTGTCTGCTTGTGTGCGAGAGGCATTGAATGGAGCAGTATTTGGAAGGCATGCTGTTCCTTGTAGTGCCAATGGGAGATCCTGGGGGTGGCTCCTGGGTAAGTTAGCTCTTTGGATGTGTTTTAGTAATAACCTTTATTATGAGGCCTACTGTGACAAATTACATGGCCCTATGTGGGCACTGCTATTATGTAGTCTGAGGACTGCTGATATCAGCAAAGCTGTGATGTGGCTTAGCAGCTTAAACATATGTTTGCAAACATGTGTGAATAATGCTCTGAATTTCTATTACCAGATAGGTTCAGGTATGGTTACAGGTAATTTTTAGTGTGCTGAAGGGAAATTTAGGGGCGGGGATTTGTACCTCCGCCCCTCTCTGTTGTTTGTCTGTGACCCCTCCCCCTTTCCAGCAACTGATACAAAATTATTTCCAGGAATGATGAGCAACTACCATTGTTTGTCTGCTTGTGTGCGAGAGGCATTGAATGGAGCAGTATTTGGAAGGCATGCTGTTCCTTGTAGTGCCAATGGGAGATCCTGGGGGTGGCTCCCGGGTAAGTTAGCTTTCTGTCTGGATGTGTTTTAGTAATAGCCTTTGTCATGAGGCCTATTGTGACAAATTACATGGCTCTATGTGGGCACTGCTATTATGTAGTGTGAGAACTGCTGATATCAGAGAAGCCGTGAAGTGGCTCAGCAGCTTAAACATGCGTTTGGAAACATGTGTGACTAATTCTCTGAATTTCTAATACCAGATAGGTTCAGGTATGGTTACAGGTAATTTTTAGTGTACTGAAGGGAAATTTAGGGGTGGGGATTTGCACCTCCGCCCCTCTCTGTCTGTTGTTTGTCTGTGACCCCTCCCTCTTTCCAGCACCTGATACGTAATTATCTCCAGGAATGACCGAGCAACTACCATTGTTTGTCTGCTTGTGTGCGAGAGGCATTGAATGGAGCAGTATTTGGAAGGCATGCTGTTCCTTGTAGTGCCAATGGGAGATCCTGGGGGTGGCTCCCGTGTAAGTTAACTTTCTGTCTGGATGTGTATTAGTAATAGCCTTTGTCATGAGGCCTACTGTGACAAATTACATGGCCCTATGTGGGCACTGCTATTATGTAGTGTGAGGACTGCTGATATCAGCGAAGCCGTGAAGTGGCTCAGCAGCTTAAACATGCGTTTGGAAACATGTG
Organism: Pseudophryne corroboree; assembly: GCF_028390025.1. Lineage (NCBI taxonomy): Eukaryota > Metazoa > Chordata > Amphibia > Anura > Myobatrachidae > Pseudophryne > Pseudophryne corroboree. The sequence goes on from NC_086451.1 coordinate 198,911,798, forward strand.
TGACTAATTCTCTGAATTTCTATTACCAGATAGGTTCAGGTATGGTTACAGGTAATTTTTAGTGTGATGAAGGGAAATTTAGGGCTGGGGATTTGCACCCCCACCCCTCTCTGTCTGTTGTTTGTGTGCGACCCTCCCCCTTTCTAGCACCTGATACATAATTATCTCCAGGAATGACCGAGCAGCTACCATTGTTTGTCTGTTTGTGTGCGAGAGGCATTGAATGGGAGCAGTATTTGGAAGGCATGCTGTTCCTTGTAGTGCCAATGGGAGATCCTGGGGGTGGCTCCTGGGTAAGTTAGCTCTCTGGATGTGTTTTAGTAATAGCCTTTGTCATGAGGCCTACTGTGACAAATTACATGGCCCTATGTGGCACTGCTATTATGTAGTGTGAGGACTGCTGATATCAGTGAAGCCATGAAGTGGCTCAGCAGCTTAAACATGCTTTTGAAAACATGTGTGACTAATTCTCTGAATTTCTATTACCAGATAGGTTCAGGTATGGTTACAGGTAATTTTTAGTGTGCTGAAGGGAAATTTAGGGCTGGGGATTTGCACCTCCGCCCCTCTCTGTCTGTTGTTTGTCTGTGACACCTCCCCCTTTCCAGCACCTGATACATAATTATCTCCAGGAATGACGAGCATCTACCATTGTTTGTCTGATTGTGTGCAAGAGGCATTGAATGGAGCAGTATTTGGAAGGTATGCTGTTCCGTGTAGTGCCAATGGGAGATCCTGGGGGTGGCTCCCGGGTAAGTTAGCTTTCTGTCTAGATGTGTTTTAGTAATAGCCTATGTCATGAGGCCTACTGTGACAAATTACATGACCCTATGTGGGCACTGCTATTATGTAGTGTGAGGAATGCTGATATCAGTGAAGCCATGAAGTGGCTCAGCAGCTTAAACATGCGTTTGCAAATATGTGTGACTAATTCTCTGAATTTCTGTTACCAGATAGGTTCAGGTATGGTTACAGGTAATTTTTAGTGTACTGAAGGGAAATTTAGGGATGGGGATTTGCACCTCCGCCCCTCTCTGTCTGTTGTTTGTCTGTGACTCCTCCCCATTTCCAGCACCTGATTCATAATAATCTCCAGGAATGATGAGCAACTACCATTGTTTGTCTGCTTGTGTGCGATAGGCATTGAATAGTATAAGTATTTGGAAGGTATGCTCTTCATTGTAGTGTCAATGGGAGATCCTGGGGGTGGCTCCTGGGTAAGTTAGCTATCCGTCTGGATGTGTTTTTGTAATAGCCTTTATCATGAGGCCTGCTGTGACAAATTACATGGCCCAATGTGGGCACTGCTATTATGTAGTGTTAGGACTGCTGATAGCAGAGAAGCCGTGAAGTGGCTCAGCAGCTTAAACATGCGTTTGCAAACATGTGTGACAAATTCTCTGAATTTCTATTACCAGATAGGTTCAGGTATGGTTACAGGTAATTTTTAATATGATAAAGGGAAATTTAAGGGTGGGGATTTGCACCTCCGCCCCTCTCTGTCTGTTGTGTGTCTGTGACCCCTCCCCCTTTCCAGCACCTGACACATAATTATCTCCAGGAATGACTTTCTGAACCCCACCTGGGGCAGTGACTTTCTGAACCCCACCCGGGGCAGTGGCCTTCGGGAACCCCGCTGGGGCAGTGACTTTCTGAACCCCACCCGGGGCAGTGGCCTTCGGGAACCCCGCTGGGGCAGTGGCCTCCGGGAACCCCGCTGGGGTCAGCACCTTGGATTCTTTTACTGGGACCGAGCCGTCGGCCTCCCTCACTGGGACCGAGCCATCGGCCTCCCTCACTGGGACCGAGCCATCGGCCTCCCTCACTGGGACCGAGCCATCAGCCTCTCTCACTGGGACCGAGCCATCGGCCTCCCTCACTGGGAACGAGCCATCGGCCTCCCTCACTGGGACCGAGCCATCGGCCTCCCTCACTGGGACCGAGCCATCGGCCTCCCTCTCTGAGTCGATAATTATCGAAACTCCTCCCGGGACTATGACTTCCGGGACTTTTGCTGAAGCTATATTCTTCAGAACCTCCACTAATGCTATGCCTCTTAAGTTCTTTCCTGGGGAAGCGACCTCTAGACCCTTCTTTGAGGCTGCGTCTCTCGAGACCCCACTTGGGGATATTACTTCAAAGATTCCTTCTGGGGTTTTGCTTCTCGAGTTCCCTTCTAGAACTATGGTTTTAGATACCCTTTCTGGGGTTGCGCTTTTCAAGTCTCTACCTGGGGTAACTGCTTCTGAGACCCCTTCTGGTATGGACACCTGAGCTATAATATTAGATGTCCCTCTATAAGCTAGAGCATCGGGTACCGCTCCAGCACTCTGGGCATCGGGTACCGCTCCAGTACTCTGGGCATCGGGTACCGCTCCAGCACTCTGGGCATCGGGTACTGCTCCAGCACTCTGGGCATCGGGTACCGCTCCAGCATTCTGGGCATCGGGTACCGCTCCAGCACTCTGGGAATCGGGTACCGCTCCAGCACTCTGGGCATCGGGCACCGCTCCAGCACTCTGGGCATCGGGCACCGCTCCAGCACTCTGGGCATCGGGTACCGCTCCAGGACCCTGGGCATCAGGCACCGCTCCAGGACCCTGGGCATCGGGCACCGCTCCAGGACCCTGGGCATCGGGAACCGCTCCAGGACCCTGGGCATCGGGCACCGCTCCAGGACCCTGGGCATCGGGCACCTCTCCAGGACCCTGGGCATCGGGCACCGCTCCAGGGGTGTGCAACTCTGCTTGAACAGGAAAATCTAGAGAGGAGAGAAACATTCTCTTTTGATTCCTGAATCTATAATGGGGCTCCCTAGCCCAAGGACCCCAATTATAGGACAGAGTGCTTTTTAGTGTGGGTTGTGTGACAAGTACCTCTGCCACAGTAGAGACAGGAGTAGGTCTTGTATCCTGACTCAACTTGGCCAGAGGGCAGGACTTGTCACCACACTTTGGCTTGCGCAACTCACGGGTCTGCAGATAGTGGCCTAAACCCCCACAATATAGGCATAAGTTTAAGTTTCTGCGACGCAGACGCTCCTCTTCTGAGAGCCTGGGCCGCAGAAAACTTTTAAACCTTTTCTCTTCAATTAAACCAGAGGATTCTCTTGTCACTATACTGTGAACAAGAGTCTCTTTAGAGATAGATGTACTCTCAACGACTTCTGGCAAGATGAGCAAGATTTTAGTCAGAAGGTTTTGCAGTTGCTTTAAGGATTGCTGCAAAACTTCCAGTCGCTCAGGTTTCAAAGCACTGAAAGCAGAGTTCAGGGCTGAGAGAGACGCCTGCAGGGCTTGCATAGTTGGCATAGGAGGATTTTAAACTAGACAAGACTAGACTAGACAAGACAAGACTGGACTGGATTTTTTAAACTAGACAAGACAAGACTGGATTTTTAAACTAGACAAAACAAGACTGGATTTTTTAAACACCGGACTGGATTCTGCACACTGAGTTCTAGACAGGACTGGATTCTAAACACCAGACTGGATTCTGCACACTGAGTTCTAGACAGGACTGGATTTCTAAACACCGGACTGAATTCTGCACACTGAATTCTAGACAGGACTGGATTCTAAACACCGGACTGGATTCTACACACCGAGTTCTAGACAGGACTGGATTTTAAACACTGGATTGGATTCTGCACACTGAATTCTAGACAGGACTGGATTCTAAACACCGGACTGGATTCTAGACTAGACACTGGACTGGGCCAAAAAAGAAAAAAGTTTTATTTCTTTTTTTGTGGTATGGCTGGTGATAATGTTAGGTTTCTGGTGCTCAGAACAAGGGAGATGTTATGAAGTGAGTCCAGAGCACCAGGACGTAATACTGAATTTGGTGAAATGGAACGGGAATAGCCCCTGGTTCCCTACCTCCGTTGTTTTACCCGTGTTGTCAATTCACGCTTGCAGGACTATGGTTTCTTGGGTCCATGGCAGCCGCGTTTGAAGGGTGGATTAGGTCTGCCCAACTCCGATGCCCCCTCTGGTCTTAAAGAGAGACAAAGCGTGAACTGAGACAGGGTAATAACAAGGGGCCCTCTAACTGAAACAACCAAAGCCAGGGGCTACTGACTAACCTAAAACTAAATGTATGTGCGGCTTGCCGCCAAAGGAAAAGAACAACAAAGGAAATGCTGTCCACACGCCGACACAATACTTTTGTGTACCGGCGGTGACAGCATAAGCAGAACCCTCTGCAAAACACCAGTGACAGATATAACCGAGGAATACAGCGGCCTAGGCCGACGGATGCGGCAGAGCCTGCAAACATGTGTGAATAATTCTCTGAATTTCTATTACCAGATAGGTTCAGGTATGGTTACAGGTAATTTTTAGTGTGCTGAAGGGAAATTTAAGGGTGGGGATTTGCACCTCCTCCCCTCTCTGTCTGTTGTTTGTCTGTGACCCCTCCCTATTTCCAGCATCTGATACATAATTATCTCCAGGATTGACCGAGCAACTACCATTGTTTGTCTGCTTGTGTGCGAGAGGCATTGAATAGAGCAGTATTTGGAAGGCATGCTGTTCCTTGTAGTGCCAATGGGAGATCCTGGGGGTGGCTCCTGGGCAAGTTAGCTCTCTGACTGGATGTGTTTTAGTAATAGCCTTTATCATGAGGCCTACTGTGACAAATTACATGGCCCTATGAGGGCACTGCTATTATGTAGAATTAGGACTGCTGATATCAGAGAAGCCATGAAGTGACTCAGCAGCTTAACCATGCATTTGCAAACATGTGTGACTAATTCTCTAAATTTCTTTTAACAAATAGGTTCAGGTATGGTTACAGGTAATTTTTAGTGTGCTGAAGGGAAATTTAGGGGTGGGGATTTGCACCTCCACCCCTCTCTGTCTGCTGTTTGTCTGCGACCCCCCCCCCCCCCTTTCGAACACCTGATACATAATTATCTACAGGAATGACTGAGCAACTACTATTGTTTGTCTGCTTGTGTGCGAGAGGCATTGAATGGGAGCAGTATTTGGAAGGCATGCTGTTACTTGTAGTGCCAATGGGAGATCCTGGGGGTGGCTCCAGGGTAAGTTAGCTCTCTGTCTGGATGTATTTTAGTAATAGCCTTTATCATGAGGCCTACTGTGACAAATTACATTGCCCTATGTGGGCATTGCTATTATGTAGTGTGAGGACTGCTGATATCAGAGAAGCCGTGAAGTGGCTCTGCAGCTTAAACATGCGTTTGCAAACATGTGTGATTAATTCTCTGAATTTCTATTACCAGATAGGTTCAGGTATGGTTACAGGTAATTTTTAGTGTACTGAAGGGAAATTTAGGGGTGGGGATTTGCACCTCCGCCCCTCTCTGTCTGTTGTTTGTCTGTGACTCCTCCGCCTTTCCAGCACCTGATTCATAATAATCTCCAGGAATGACAAGCAACTACCATTGTTTGTCTGCTTGTGTGCGAGAGGCATTGAATAGGAGCAGTATTTGGAAGGTATGCTGTTCCTTGTAGTGTCAGTGGGAGATCCTGGGGGTGGCTCCTGGGTAAGTTAGCTATCCGTCTGGATGTGTTTTAGTAATAGCCTTTATCATGAGGCCTGCTGTGACAAATTACATGGCCCAATGTGGGCACTGCTATAATGTAGTAGGACTGCTGATATCAGAGAAGCCGTGAAGTGGCTAAGCAGCTTAAACATGCGTCTGCAAACATGTGTGACTAATTCTCTGAATTTCTATTACCAGATAGGTTCAGGTATGGTTACAGGTAATTTTTAGTGTACTGAAGGGACATTTAGGGGTGGGGATTTGCACCTCTGCCCCTCTCTGTCTGTTGTTTGTCTGTGACACCTCCCGCTTTCCAGCACCTGATATATTATTATCTACAGGAATGACGAGCATCTACCATTGTTTGTCTACTTGTGTGCAAGAGGCATTGAATGGAGCAGTATTTGGAAGGCATGCTGTTCCTTGTAGTGCCAATGGGAGATCCTGGGGGTGGCTTCCGGGTAAGTTAGCTCTCTGGATGTGTTTTAGTAATAGCCTTTGTCTTTAGGCCTACTGTGACAAATTACATGGCCCTATTAGGGCACTGCTATTATTTAGTGTTAGGACTGCTGATATCAGAGAAGCCATGAAGTGACTCAGCAGTGTAACCTTGCGTTTGCAAACATGTGTGACTAATTCTCTGAATTTCTATTACCTGATAGATTCAGGTATGGTTCAGGTCATTTTTAGTGTACTGAAGGGAAATTTAGGGGTGGGGATTTGCAACTCCACCACTCTCTGTCTGTTGTTTGCCTGTGACCCCTCCCCCTTTCCAACACCTGATACATAATTATCTCCAGGAATGACCGAGCAACTACCATTGTTTGTCTGCTTGTGTGCGAGAGGCATTGAATGGGAGCAGTATTTGGAAGGCATGCTGTTCCTTGTAGTGCCAATGGGAGATCCTGGGGGTTGCTCCCGGGTAAGTTAGCTCTCTGGATGTGTTTTAGTAATAGCCTTTGTCATGAGGCCTACTGTGACAAATAACATGGCCCTATGTGGGCACTGCTATTATGTAGTCTGAGGAACGCTGATATCAGTGAAGCCATGAAGTGGCTCAGCAGCTTAAACATTTGTTTGCAAACATGTGTGACTAATTCTCTGAATTTCTATTACCTGATAGATTCAGGTATGGTTACAGGTCATTTTTAGTGTACTGAAGGGAAATTTAGGGGTGGGGATTTGCAACTCCACCACTCTCTGTCTGTTGTTTGCCTGTGACCCCTCCCCCTTTCCAACAACTGATAAATAATTATCTCCAGGAATGACCGAGCAACTACCATTGTTTGTCTGCTTGTGTGCAAGAGGCATTGAATGGAGCAGTATTTGGAAGGTTCCTTGTAGTGCCAATGGTAGATCCTGGTGGTGGCTCCCGGGTAAGTTAGCTTTCTGTCTGGATGTGTTTTAGTAATAGCCTTTGTCATGAGGCCTACTGTGACAAATTACATGGCCCTATGTGGGCACTGCTATTATGTGCATACAACTATCACACACACACACACACACACGCAGCATGCATACCACCAACACACATACACAGCATGCAGACCACCATCACACACACAGCGTGCATACCACCATAACACACACAGCATGCATACCACCATCACACTTACAGCGTGCATACCACCATCACACACACATACAGAAAGCACACCACCATGACACACACAGCGTGCATACCACTATCACACTCACAGCGTGCATACCACCATCACACACAGACAGTGTGCAAACCACCGTCACACACACAGCGTGCATACCACCACACACACACAGCGTGCATATCACCATCACACACACACAGCTTGCAAACCACCATCACACACACACACAGCGTGCATACCACCATCACACACACACAGCATGCAAACCACCATCACAAGCACAGCGTGCATACCACCATCACACACAGCATGCATACCACCATCACACTCACAGCGTGCATATCACCATCACACACACAGCATGCAAACCACCATCACACACACACACAGCGTTCATACCACCATCACACACACACACACACACACACACACACACACACACACACACACACAGAATTCATACCACCATCACACACACAGCGTGCATACCACTATCACACTCACAGCGTGCATACCACCATCACACACACAGCATGCAAACCACCATCACACACACACACAGCGTGCATACCACCATCACACACACAGCATGCATACCACCATCACACACACAGCGTGCAAACCACTATCACACACACACAGCGTGCATATCACCATCACACACACAGCATGCATACTACCATCCCACACACCCCATGCAAACAACCATCACACACGCACAGCTCGTATACCACCATCACACAGCATGCATACCACCATCACACACACACAGCATGCAAACCACCATCACACACACACACACACACACACACACACACACACACACACACACACACAATGCATATCACCATCACACACACACACACACACACACACACACACAGCGTGCATACCACCATCAAACACACACACAGCATGCAAACCACCATCACACACACAGCGTGCATACCACCATCACACACAGTGTGCATACCAACATCACACACACAGCGTGCATAACACCATCACACACACAGTGTGCATACCAAAATCACACACACAAGCAGCATACATACCACCATCACACATACACAGCGTGCATACAAACATCACACACACATACAGCATGCATACTAACATCACACACAAGCAGCATGCATACCACCTTCACACATACACAGCATGCAAACAACCATCACACACACAGCGTGCATACCACCATCACACACACACACAGCATGCAAACCACCATCACACACACAGCGTGCATACCACCATCACACACAGCATGCATACCACCATCACACTCACAGTGTGCATACCACCAGCACACACACAGCATGCAAACCACCATCACACACACACAGCGTTCATACCACCATCAAACACACACACACACACACACACACAGAATGCACACCACCATCACTCACACAGCGTGCATACCACTATCACACTCACAGCATGCATACCACCATCACACACATACAGCATGCAAACCACCATCACACACACACACAGCGTGCATACCACCATCACACACACAGCATGCAAACCACCATCACACACACAGCATGCAAACCACCATCACAAACACACAGCGTTCATACCACCATCACACATACACACAGAATGCATACCACCATCACACACACAGCGTGCATACCACTATCACACTCACAGCGTGCATACCACCATCACACACACAGCATGCAAACCACCATCACACACACAGCGTGCATACCACCATCACACTCACAGCGTGCATATCACCATCACACACACACACACACACACACACACACAGCATGCAACCCACCATCACACGCACAGCGTGCATACCACCATCACACACAGCATGCTTACCACCATCACACTCACAGCGTGCATACCACCATCACACACACAGCATGCAAACCACCATCACACACACACACAGCGTTCATACCACCATCACACACACACACACACACACAGAATGCATACCACCATCACACACACAGCGTGCATACCACTATCACACTCACAGCGTGCATACCACCATCACACACACAGCATGCAAACCACCATCACACACACACACACACACACACACACACACACACACACACACACACACAGCGTGCATACCACCATCACACACAGCATGCATACCACCATCACACACACACAGCATGCAAACCACCATCACACACACAGCGTGCAAACCACTATCACACACACACAGCGTGCATACCACCATCACACACACAGCATGCATACCACCATCCCACACACCCCATGCAAACCACCATCACACACGCACAGCGCGTATACCACCATCACACAGCATGCATACCACCATCACACACAGCATGCAAACCACCATCACACACACACACACACACAGCATTCAAACCACCATCACACACACACACACAGCATGCATACCACCATCACACACACACACACACACACACACACACACACACACAGCGTGCATACCACCATCAAACACACACACAGCATGCAAACCACCATCACACACACAGCGTGCATACCACCATCACACACACAGCGTGCATACCACCATCACACACAGTGTGCATACCAACATCACACACACAGCGTGCATAACACCATCACACACACAGTGTGCATACCAACATCACACACACAAGCAGCATACATACCACCATCACACATACACAGCGTGCATACAAACATCACACACACATACAGCATGCATACCAACATCACACACAAGCAGCATGCATACCATCTTCACACATACACAGCATGCAAACCACCATCACACACACAGCGTGCATACCACCATCACACTCACAGCATGCAAACCACCATCACACACACAGCATGCAAACCACCATCACACACACACACACACACACACACACAGCGTTCATACCACCATCACACATACACACAGAATGCATACCACCATCACACACACAGCGTGCATACCACTGTCACACTCACAGCGTGCATACCACCATCACACACACAGCATGCAAACCACCATCACACACACACAGCGTGCATACCACCATCACACACACAGCATGCATACCACCATCACACACACAGCATGCAAACCACCATCACACACACAGCATGCAAACCACCATCACACACACACACACACACACACACACACACACACACACACAGCGTTCATACCACCATCACACATACACACAGAATGCATACCACCTTCACACACACAGCGTGCATACCACTATCACACTCACAGCGTGCATACCACCATCACACACACAGCATGCAAACCACCATCACACACACACAGAGTGCATACCACCATCACACACACACAGCATGCAAACCACCATCACACACACAGCGTGCATACCATCATCACACACACAGCATGCATACCACCATCACACACACGCCATGCTAACCACCATCACACACGCACAGCGCGTTTACCACCATCACACAGCATGCATACCACCATCACACACAGCATCCAAACCACCATCACACATACACACACAGCATGCATACCACCATCAAACACACACACACAGCATGCCAACTACCATCACACACACACAGCGTGCATACCACCATCACACACACAGCGTGCATACCACCATCACACACAGTGTGCATACCACCTTCACACACACAGCGGGAATAACATCATCACACACACAGCGTGCATACCTACATCACACACACAAGCAGCATGCACACCACCATCACACATACACAGCGTGCATACAAACATTACACACACATACAGCGTGCATACCAACATCACACTCAAGCAGCATGCATACCACCTTCACACATACACAGCATGCAAACAACCATCACACACACACAGCGTGCATACCACCATCACACACACACACACAGCATGCAAACCACCATCACACACACAGCGTGCATACCACCATCACACACAGCATGCATACCACCATCACACTCACAGCGTGCATACCACCATCACACACACAGCATGCAAACCACCATCACACACACACAGCGTTCATTTCACCATCACACACACACACACACACACACACACACACACACACACACACACACACACACAATGCATACCACCATCACACACACACAGCATGCAAACAACCATCACACACACACAGCGTGCATACCACCATCACACACACACACAGCATGCAAACCACCATCACACACACAGCGTGCATACCACCATAACACTCAGCGTGCATACCACTATCACATTTAAAGGCGTGCATACCACCATCACACACACAGCATGCAAACCACCATCACACACACACAGCGTGCATGCCACCATCACACACACACACAGTGTGCATGCCACCATCACACACACAGCATGCATACCATCATCACACACACACAGCTTGCAAACCACCATCACACACACACACACACACACACACACACACACACACACACACACACACACAATGCATACCACCATCACACACACACACACAGCATGCAAACAACCATCACACACACACAGCGTGCATACCACCATCATACACACACACAGCATGCAAACCACCATCACACGCACAGCGTGCATACCACCATAACACTCAGCGTGCATACCACTATCACATTTAAAGGCGTGCATACCACCATCACACACACAGCATGCAAACCACCATCACACACACACACACACACACACACACACACACACACACACACACACACACACACACACACACACACACACACACACACAGCGCGTATACCACCATAACACAGCATGCATACCACCATCACACACACACAGCATGCAAACCACCATCACACACACACACACACACACACACACACACACACACACACACCATCCAAACCACCATCACACACACACACACACACACACACACACACACACAACATGCATACCACCATCACACACAGCGTGCATACCACCATCAAACACACACACACAACATGCAAACCACCATCACACACACACACACAGCGTTCATACCACCATCACACATACACACAGAATGCATACCACCATCACACACACAGCGTGCATACCACTATCACACTCACAGCGTGCATACCACCATCACACACACAGCATGCAAACCACCATCACACACACAGCGTGCATACCACCATCACACTCACAGCGTGCATATCACCATCACACACACACACACAGCTTGCAAACCACCATC